>NC_090334.1:86571860-86819360 GCF_035084215.1 Heptranchias perlo | reverse complement strand
TCAATCCATGCCAGTATATTTCCCCAATTCCACGTGCTCTAACTTTGTTCACCAACCTCCTGTGTGGGACCTTATCGAAAGCCTTCTGAAAATCCAAATACACCACATCCACTGGTTCCCCCTTATCTATTCTACTAGTTACATCCTCAAAGAACTCCAATAGTTTGTCAAACATGATTTCCCTTTCATAAATCATGTTGACTCTGCCAAATCCTATTATTATTTTCTAAGTGTCCTGTTATCACATCCTTTATAATAGATTCTAGCATTTTCCCTGGTACTGATGTCAGGCTAACCGGTCTGTAGTTTCCTGTTTTCTCTCTCCCTCCTTTCTTAATAGTGGGGTTACATTTGCCACCCTCCAATCTGCAGGAACCATTCCAGAATCTATAGAATTTTGGAAGATGACAACCAATGCATCCACTATCTCTACAGCCACCTCTTTCAAAACCCTGGGATATAGATCATCAGGTCCTTGGGATTTATCGACTTTCAGTCCCATTAATTTCTCTAGTACTATTTTTTTTTACTAATACTAATTTCTTTCAGTTCCTCATTCTCGCCAGGCCCTTGGTTCTCTAGTGTTTCTGGAGGTTTTTTGTGTCTTCCTCTATGAAGACAGACAACAAAGTATTTGTTTAATTTCTCTGCCATTTCCTTATTCCCCATTATAAATTCTCCCGACTCTGTCTGTAAGGGACCCACATTTACCTTCACCGGTCTTTTCCTTTTTACATACCTATAGAAGCTTTCACAGTCCCGTTTTTATGTTTCTCGCTAGTTTACTCTCATATTCTATTTTCCCTCTTTATCAATTTCTTGTCCTCCTTTGCTGAATTCTAAAATGCTCCCAATCGTCAGCCTTACTGCTTTTTCTGGCAACTTTATCTGCCTCTTCCTTTGATTTAATACTATCTTTAATTTCTCTTGTTAGCCACGGTTGGACCACTTTTCCTGTTGAGTTTTTGTGCCTTAAAGGAATATATATTTGTTGCAAATTATGTAGAAAGAGGAGATGGTTCGGGTACAGTCTGGGTACATTCCCACGAGGGGGAAAGGTAGGGCAACTAAAGCCAGAGCTCCCTGGATGCTGAAAGAGAGAGAGTAAGATGAAGCAGAAAAAAGGGCATATGACAGATGTCAGGTTGATAATACAAGTGAGAACCAGGCAGAATATAGAAAGTTCAGAGGAGAAGTGAAAAAGGAAATAAGAGGGGCAAAGAGAGAGTCTGAGAATAGACTGGCGGCCAACATAAAAGGGAATCCAAAAGTCTTCTATCGGCATATAAACAGTAAACGGGGAGTAAGAGGAGGGGGTGGGGCTGATTAGGGACCAAAAAGGAGATCTACTCATGGAGGCAGAGGGGATGGCTGAGGTACTAAATGAGAACTTTGCATCTGTCTTTACCAAAGAAGAAGATGCTGCCAGAGTCTCAGTAAAAGAGGAGGTAGTTGAGATACTGGGATTGGGGTGGAAATTGCGGAGGTACTGGCCATAATCTTCCAATCCTCCTTAGATACGGGGGTGGTGCCAGAGGACTGGAGAATTGAGAATGTTACACCCTTGTTCAAAAAGGTGTAAAGATAATTCCGGCAACTACAGGCCAGTCAGTTTAACCTCGTGTGGTGGGGAAACTTTTAGCAACAATAATCCAGGACAGAATTAATTGTCACTTGGACAAGTGTGGATTGATTAGGGAAAGCCAGCACAGATTTGTTACAGGCAAATTGTGTTTAACTAACCTGATAGAGTTTTTTGATGAGGTAACAGAGAGGGTCGATGAAGGAAATGCAGTTGATGTGGTTTATATGGACTTTCAAAAGGCGTTTGATAAAGTGCCACGTAATAGGCTTGTCATCAGAGATTGAAGCCCATGGAATTAAAGGGGGCAGTGGCAGCATGGATACAGAATTGGCTAAGTGACAGGAAACAGAGAGTAATGGTGAACAGCTGGTTTTCGGACTGGAAGGAGATGTACAGTGATGTTCCCCAGGGGTCGGTGCTGGGACCACTGCTTTTTTCAACCTATATTTGTTGCAAATTTTGTAATTCATATGGAGACAAATGTGAGGTCATCCACTTTGGATTCAAAAAAGGATAGAACAGGGTACTTTCTAAATGGTTAAAAAGTTAAAAACAGTGATGTCCCAAAGGGACTTAGGGTTCAGGTGCATAGATCATTGAAGTGTCATGAACAGGTGCAGAAAATAATCAAGAAGGCTAATGGAATGCTGGCCTTTATATCTAGAGGACTGGAGTACAAGGGGGCAGAAGTTATGCTGCAGCTATACAAAACCCTGGTTAGACCGCACCTGGAGTACTGTGAGCAGTCCTGGGCACCGCACCTTCGGAAGGACATATTGGCCTTGGAGGGAGTGCAGCGTAGGTTTTACTAGAATGATACCCGGACTTCAAGGGTTAAGTTACGAGGAGAGATTACACAAATTGGGGTTGTATTCTCTAGAGTTTAGAAGATTAAGGGGTGATCTGATTGAAGTTTATAAGATATTAAGGGGAACAGATAGGGTGGATAGAGAGAAACTATTTCCGCTGGTTGGGGATTCTAGGAGTAGGGGGCACAGTCTAAAAATTAGAGCCAGACCTTTCAGGAGTGAGATTAGAAAACATTTCTACACACAAAGGGTGGTAGAAGTTTGGAACTCTCTTCCGCAAACGGCAGTTGATACTAGCTCAATTGCTAAAATTTAAATGTGAGATAGATAGCTTTTTTGGCAACCAAAGGTATTAAGGGATATGGGCCAAAGGCAGGTATATAGAGTTCGATCAGCCATGATCTTATCAAATGGCGGAGCAGACACAAGGGCTGAATGGCCTACTCCTGTTCCTATATTAATGACTTGCACTTGGGTGTACAGGGCACAATTTCAAAATCAGATGGACACAAAACTTGGAAGTGTAGTAACAGTGAGGAGGATAGTGATAGACTTCAAGAGGATATAGACAGGCTGGTGGCATGGGGGGACATGGCAGATGCAATTTAATGTAGAGAGGTGCAAAGTGATACATTTGACAGGAAGAACGAAGAGAGGCAATATAAACTAAATGGTACAATTCTAAGGGGGGTGCAGGAACTGAGAGACCTGTGGGTTTATGTGCACAAATCTTTGAAGGTGGCAGGACAGGTTGAGAAAGCGGTTAAAAAGCATAATGGATCCTGGGCTTTATAAATAGAGGCATAGAGTACAAAAGCAAGGAAGTCATGATAAAACACTGGCTCGGCCACAATTGGAGTATTGTGTCCAGTTCTGGGCACCGCACTTTAGGAAAGATGTGAAGGCCTTAGAGAGGGTGCAGAAGAGATTTACTAGAATGATTCCAGGGATGAGGCTCTTCAGTTACGAAGATAGACTGGAGAAGCTGGGGTTGTTCGCCTTAGAGCAGGGAAGATTGAAAGGAGATATGATAGAAGTCTTCAAAATCATGAAGGATTTAGATAAAGTAAATGAAGAGAAACTGTTTCCATTGACGGAAGGGTCAAGAATCAGAGGACATAGATTTAAGATGATTGGCAGAAGAACCAAAGCAACATGAGGGCTCGATGGGTGAAATGGCCTTCTCCTGTGCTGCAACCATTCTATGATTCTATGGTAAACGGTCTCCCAGCAGATCCAAATCCATTGATATCAAAGTAGAGTCCCATACTCCACCCTGGTTTGCTGCAATTCTGAACTTTATTGGGAGTCTTTCATGTGGAACCTTATCAAAAGCCAATGATATAAAGTGTGGGTAATTTATATCACTGGGAATTTGACGATCTCCCTTGTTGGTGTCTGTTCCGGAAGTTTCCATGTGTCAGTGAAACAGCAGGTTGGAGACAGCTTGTGATGGATTTGGTCCTGATTATGTCATTCTACATCTTTGCTTTATTTCAGAGTTGGCGAGTGCACTGACCAACAATTAAATATACCACAGACCCCGAGTATAATAGGGTCTGTCTGCAGACAGTAGGGCCAGAGTTGGCGAGTACACTGACCAACAATTAAATATACCACAGACCCCGAGTATAATAGGGCAGGATCTGCTCTGCTGCACATTGGGTTTCAGTGCTAGCTCGTGCTTTGCCTCTGAGCAGACTGCTGCAGTTCCATTGTTGTACACGTTGCACTCAATCTCTAAAGGTGTCTTTTCTTGCTGCGTGTTAGGGAGAATCTGTCGGTGCAGGGCAGCACTTGGTGGATCCGCTGTCTCCTTCTCAACATCTTGCTCTTCCTGCTCCTCTTCTTCCTCACCACCCCCGCCATCATCGTCAACACCATGGACAAGTTCAATGTCACTAATCCTGTTGAGAGCCTCAAGGTAATTAAAAAAACTGCTGCTGCCTGGTAATGAACCCCACCTACCCGGTGACAGTACTCCCCTGACTGAGGTGCCGTTATTGGATAAAAGGTTAAACTGAGACCCTCCAGCCGATAGAAGCCCATAGAATCGAGGGAAAAGTACGGACTTGGTTAGGAAGTTGGCCGAGCGAAAGGCGACAGAGAGTAGGGATAATGGGTAGGTACTCACATTGGCAGGATGTGACTCGTGGAGTCCCGCAGGGATCTGTCTTGGGGCCTCAATTATTCACTATATTTATTAACGACTTAGATGAAGGCATAGAAAGTCTCATATCTAAGTTTGCCGATGACACAAAGATTGGTGGCATTGTAAGCAGTGTAGATGAAAACATAAAATTACAAAGGGATATTGATAGATTAGGTGAATGGGCAAAACTGTGGCAAATGGAATTCAGTGTAGACAAATGTGAGGTCATCCACTTTGGATCAAAAAAGGATAGAACAGGGTACTTTCTAAATGGTAAAAAGTTAAAAACAGTGGATGTCCAAAGGGACCTAGGGGTTCAGGTACATACATCATTGAAGTGTCATGAACAGGTGCAGAAAATAATCAATAAGGCTAATGGAATGCTGGCCTTTATATCTAGAGGACTGGAGTACAAGGGGGCAGAAGTTATGCTGCAGCTATACAAAACCCTGGTTAGACCGCACCTGGAGTACTGTGAGCAGTTCTGGGCACCGAACCTTCGGAAGGACATATTGGCCTTGGAGGGAGTGCAGCATAGGTTTACTAGAATGGTACCCGGACTTCAAGGGTTAAGTTACGAGGAGAGATTACAGAAATTGGGGTTGTATTCTCTAGAGTTTCGAAGGTTAAGGGGTGATCTGATCGAAGTTTATAAGATATTAAGGGGAACAGATAGGGTGGATAGAGAGAAACTATTTCCGCTGGTTGGGGATTCTAGGAGTAGGGGACACAGTCTAAAAATTAGAGCCAGACCTTTCAGGAGTGAGATTAGAAAACATTTCTACACACAAAGGGTGGTAGAAGTTTGGAACTCTCTTCCGCAAACGGCAATTGATACTAGCTCAATTGCTAAATTTAAATGTGAGATAGATAGCGTTTTGGCAACCAAAGGTATTAAGGGATATGGGCCAAAGGCAGGTATATGGAGTTAGATCACAGATCAGCCATGATCTTATCAAATGGCGGAGCAGGCACGAGGGGCTGAATGGCCTACTCCTGTTCCTATGTTCCTATGATGTCTGTATTTTACTTCTTTGCTATCCTTGCACTGCAGAACATTCTGTAAGAGAGAGAGCTCTCCCCACCAGGGGGCAGGGTCCGCCTTTCCCCACACTGTACCCCCAGGGGGCGGGGACCGTCTCTCCCCACACTGTACCCCCAGGGTGCGGGGACCGTCTCTCCCCACACTGTACCCCCAGGGGGCGGGGACCGTCTCTCCCCACACTGTACCCCCAGGGTGCGGGGACCATCTTTCCCCGCACTGTATCCCAGGGGGCGGGTACCGACTCTGCCTAGACTGTACCCCGGGGGTGGGGAACGTCTCTCCCCACACTGTATCCCAGGGGGCGGGGACCATCTCTCCCCACACTGTACCCCCAGGGGGCGGGGACCGTCTTTCCCCGCACTGTATCCCAGGGGGCGGGGACCGTCTTTCCCCACACTGTATCCCAGGGGGCGGGTACCGACTCTGCCTAGACTGTACCCCGGGGGTGGGGAACGTCTCTCCCCACACTGTACCCCCAGGGGGCGGGGACCGTCTTTCCCCGCACTGTATCCCAGGGGGCGGGGACCGTCTTTCCCCACACTGTACCCCAGTCTTGCCGAGAGCTGAATAGCTCCCTGCACCTTAGCTGCCATGGTGTGGTGGATGGTGGGTTTTCTGCTGCTACATGAATGGGCTGCACGGCTCGGGCAGGCATATGACTGAATTTGGGGGGAATTTAGGACTGAGTTGCATTGGAGCCAGCATGGGAGCAGGGTCTTGTGATTGGTTCCAGGGTCTTGTGATTGGTTCCAGGGTCTTGTGATTGGTTCCAGGGTCTTGTGATTGGTTCCAGGGTCTTGTGATTGGTTCCAGGGTCTTGTGATTGGTTCCAGGGTCTTGTGATTGGTTGCGTTTCTGGAGCTCACTGAGCTCCAGAAACGCAACTGCTTTATGATTTGATGGAGATGTAGCTGGGACCGTGTGGGCTACAGTTAAGTTGCTGAAACAGTGTTTTGCTACATGCACTTAGTGGGGTTGCTTTTATACTCTCATCACAACCTTGTGTTTTTCTTCCCTTCTACAGAATCCGATTGTAACCCAGTTTTTCCCAACCCTGCTCCTGTGGGCTTTTTCCGTGCTGCTGCCATTCATTGTATACTACTCTGCATTCTTTGAATGTCACTGGACCAGGTAAAAGCACTTTGGGATGACCTGAGGTCATGGAAACAGCTTTATCAATGCAAGATCGTCTATTAATCTTCATGTCATTTTCAGAGGTAGTAATCTCCAGATTACTCCCAGTGCCACACGCTAGTGAGACAGAAATAGGAGGATAGGGCAGATGAAGATGTGGCTGGAGAGATGGTGCAGGAGGGAGGGCTTTAGATTCCTGGGGCATTGGGACTGGGTCTGGGGGAGGTGGAACCTGTACAGGCCGGACGGGTTGCATCTCGACAGAGCCAGGACCAGGACCAATACCCTCGCGGGGAGGTTTGCTGGTGCTGTTGGGGAGGGTTTGGCAGGGGGATGGGAACCTGAGTGTAGATTCAGAAGGGAGAGAAGCAGAGCTGGAAATGAAAGGCAGAAAATTAGTAAGAGAGTTTGGAAGGCAGAGGAAACAAGGGTTAGAAACTAGACAACAAAGGAGTTTGGCAGTGCTTAATGATTTTTACCTCAATGCAAAGAGTCTAGTGAATAAGGCAGATGAGCTGAGGGCACAGATAGACACGTGGCAGTACGATATCCTGGCTATTACAGAAACATGGTTCAAAGAGGGGCAGGACTGGCAGCTCAACGTTCATGGTTACAGGGTTTTCAGACGAGATAGAGAACAGGATAAAAAAGGAGGGGGGTGGCAATATTGGTTAAAGAAACAATTACAGCTGGGAGGAGGGATGATATGTTAGAAGGATCATCAAATGAGGCCATATGGGTTGAGCTAAAGAACAAAAAAGGGGCAGTCACACTGCTGGCAGTGTACTATAGACCCCCAAACAGTCAGAGGGAGATAGAAGAGCAAATATGTAGGCAAATTTCTGAGAAGTGCAAAAACAATAGGGCAGTAATAGTCGGGGATTTCAACTACCCTAATATTAACTGGGATTCAATCAGTGCAAAAGGTATCGAGGGCGCAGAATTCTTAAATTGCATTCAGGAGAACATTTTTAGTCAGTACGTAGCAAACCCGACAAGAGAGGGGGCAGTTCTGGATTTAGTTTGAGGGAATGAGGCTGGGCAGCTGGAAGGAGTATCAGTGGGAGAGCATTTTGGTGGTAGTGATCATAATTCAATTAGATTTAGCATAGTTATGGAAAAGGACAAAGATAGAACAGGTGTAAAAGTTCTAAATTGGGGAAAGGCCAAATTTTACTAAGCAGAGACGTGGTTTAGCAACAGTGGACTGGAAACAGCTACTTGAAGGTAAATCGGTGTCAGGGCAGTGGGAGGCATTCAAGGGGGAGATTCAAGGGGTTCAGAGTAAACATGTTCCCACAAAGAGAAAGGGTGGGGCTGGAAAATCTAGAGCCCCCTGGAGGACAAGGAGCATTCAGGGTAAGATAAGGCAAAAAAACAGAAGCTTATGTCAGACACTGAGAGCTCAATACTACAGAAAGCCTAGAGGAGTATAGAAAGTGCAGGGGTGAAATTAAAAAGGAAATTAGGAAAGCAAAGAGAGGGCATGAAAAAATACTGGCAAGTAAAATCAAGGAAAACCCAAAAATATTATATAAATACATTGAGCAAAAGGATAACTAAGGAAAGAGTAGGGCCTATTGGAGACCAAAAAGGTAACCTGTGTGTGGAGGCGGAAGATGTGGGTCTGGTTCTTAATGAATACTTTGTGTCTGTCTTCACAAAAGAGGGGGATGATGCAGAGATTGAGGTTAAGGAGGAGGAGTGTGAAATATTGGATGGGATAAACACAGTGAGAGGGGAAATATTAAGGGGTTTAGCATCTTTGAAAGTAGATAAATCACCAGGCCCGGATGAAATGTATCCCAGGCTGTTAAGAGCAGCAAGGGAGGAAATAGCGGAGGCTCTGACCATCATTTTCCAATCCTCCCTGGATACAGGCGTGGTGCCGGAGGATTGGAGGACTGCTAACATTGTACTGTTGTTTAAAAAGGGACAAAGAGATAGACCGAGTAATTATAGGCCAGTCAGTCTAACCTCGGAGGTGGGCAAATTATTGGAATTGATTCTGAGGGACAGGATAAATCGTCATTTAGAAAGGCACGGAGTAATCAAGGACAGTCAGCACGGATTTGTTAAGGGAAGGTCATCTCTGACTAACTTGATTGAATTTTTTGAGGAGGTAACAAGAAGGGTCGATGAGGGTAACGCATTTGATGTTGTCTACATGGACTTTAGCAAGGCTTTTGACATGGTCCCACATGGCAGACTGGTCAAAAAAGTAAAAGCCCATGGGATCCAAGGGAAAGTGACAAGTTGGATCCAAAATTGGCTCAGTGCGGGAAGCAAAGGGTAATTAATGGTCGACGGGTGTTTTTGTGACTGGAAGGCTGTTTCCAGGGGCTCAGTACAAGGTTCCTTGCTTTTTGTGGTTATATTAATGATTTAGACCTAAATGTGGAGGACATGATTAAGAAGTTTGCAGATGATGCAAAAATTGGCTGTGTGGTTGATAGTGAGGAGGAAAGCTGTAGACTGCAGGAAGATATCAATGGACTGGTCAGCAAATGGAATTCAATCCAGAGAAGTGTGAGGTAATGCATTTGGGGAGGGCAAACAAGGCAAGGGAATACACAATAAATGGGAGGATACTGAGAGATGTAGAGGAACAGAGGGACCTTGGAGTGCATGTCCACAGATCCCTGAAGGTAGCAGGACAGGTAGATAAGGTGGTTAAAAAGGCATATGGGATACTTTCCTTTATTAGCTGAGGCATAGAATATAAGAGCAGGGAGGTTATGCTAGAACTGTATAAAACACTAGTTAGGCCACAGCTTGAGTACTGTGTACAGTTCTGGTCACCACATTATAGGAAAGATGTAATTGCGCTAAAGAGGGTACAGAGGAGATTTACGAGAATGTTGCCAGGACTGGAGAATTTTAGCTATGAGGAAAGATTGGATAGGCTGGGGTTGTTTTCGTTGGAACAGAGGAGGCTGAGGGGAGATTTAATTGAGGTGTATAAAATTATGAAGGGCCCAGATAGAGTGGATAGGGAGGACCTATTTCCCTTAGCAGAGAGGTCAATAACCAGGGGGCATAGATTTAATGTAATTGGTAGAAGGATTAGAGGGGAGCTGAGGAGAAATATTTTCACCCAGAGGGTGGTGGGGGTCTGGAACTCACTGCCTGAGAGGGTGGTAGAGGCAGAAACCCTCAACTCATTTAAAAAGTATTTGGATGTGCTCCTGAAGTGCTGTAACCTACAGGGCTACGGACCAAGTGCTGGAAAGTGGAATTAAGCTGAATAGCTGTTTTCTGGCCAGCACTGACACGATGGGCCGAATGGTCTCCTTCTGTGCCATAACTTTCTGTGATTTTATGAAGCTAACCTGGGTAATTGTAGGTCATTCAGGAGTGAAATCAGGAAGCATTTCTTCACACAGAAGGGAGTAGAAATCTGGAACTCTCTCCTGCAAAAAGCTGTGAATGTTGGGAGTCAATTGACATCTTCAAGCCTGAGATTGATGGGTAAGGGTATCCAGGGGTCTGGAGTAAAGGCGGGTAGATGTACAGGTACAGATCTAATTGAATGGTGGAACAGATTTGAGGGGCTAAATTGCTTACTTATATCGAATTTAAAATCCTCATCCATGTCTATAAATGGCTCCACACCCTTTTCACACTCTACTCCTGCAGTGTCCTCTGGCCCTACAACCCCCTCCCCCCACACCCCCTCCCCCCACACCCCCTCCCCCCACACCCCCTCCCCCCACACCCCCTCCCCCTACAACCCCCTCCCCCCACACCCCCTCCCCCCACACCCCCTCCCCCCACACCCCCTCCCCCTACAACCCCCTCCCCCCACACCCCCTCCCCCCACACCCCCCTCCCCCTACAACCCCCTCCCCCCCTACCCCCTCCCCCCCTACAACCCCCTCCCCCCCTACCCCCTCCCCCCACAACCCCCTCCCCCCACACCCCCTCCCCCTACAACCCCCTCCCCCCCCTACCCCCTCCCCCCACAACCCCCCTACAACCCCCCCCCCACAACCCCCTCCCCCCACACCCCCTCCCCCTACAACCCCCTCCCCCCTACCCCCTCCCCCTACAACCCCCTCCCCCCCTACCCCCTCCCCCCACACCCTCTCCCCCCACACCCTCTCCCCCCACACCCTCTCCCCCTACAACCCCCCTACAACCCCCCTACAACCCTCTCCCCCTACAACCCCCTCCTCTCTACAACCCTCTCCCCCTACAACCCCCTCCCCCTACAACCCCCTCCCCCCACACCCCCTCCCCCCCACCCCCTCTCTATTCCTCTCCACCCCTTTGCTGGGAGAGTCTTCAGTCACATCAGACCTGCTCTCTTTAAATCTCCCCACGTTTCTCTTCACTTTGAAGACCCTCAAAGCCTCTCTCTTCAGCCTTGCCTCTGTTCCATCCCCGAATCTGTCTCTTCCATTTCCATTTCCAGTCCTTTGGGACATGAGACAAATGTATTCAGCCAATCAGCCAGAGTTCTCCAGACGTTATTTGCATTAAGGGCCGGATATTAATTCAGCTTCTTGATTTTGTTGTTTCAGGTCCACTGAGAACCAGGTGACAATGCACAAATGTTACTTCTTCTTGGTTTTCATGGTGATCATTCTGCCATCGCTCGGCCTGACCAGGTATTGACCCCATGACCCCATTCAGTCTGACACCCTGCTCTCTGCTTTGTATAAACAGCAAAGCTGCACATCCAAGTGAGACCAGAGACAGCAGTTGCAGATTCATTTTGTCTTTCTTTTATTGGAGCCCAAAAATGCTGTGAGTAGTGAATCTGGAGTGAGACCTTGTGTAATGTTCACAGTGAGAGTCACACTCACAATGGAGTGAGACCTTGTGTAATGTTCACAGTGAGAGTCACACTCACAATGGAGTGAGACCTCGTGTAATGTTCACAGTGAGAGTCACACTCACAGTGGAGTGAGACCTCGTGTAATGTTCACAGTGAGAGTCACACTCACAATGGAGTGAGACCTCGTGTAATGTTCACAGTGAGAGTCACACTCACAGTGGAGTGAGACCTCGTGTAATGTTCACAGTGAGAGTCACACTCACAGTGGAGTGAGACCTCGTGTAATGTTCACAGTGAGAGTCACACTCACAGTGGAGTGAGACCTCGTGTAATGTTCACAGTGAGAGTCACACTCACAGTGGAGTGAGACCTCGTGTAATGTTCACAGTGAGAGTCACACTCACAATGGAGTGAGACCTCGTGTAATGTTCACAGTGAGAGTCACACTCACAGTGGAGTGAGACCTCGTGTAATGTTCACAGTGAGAGTCACACTCACAGTGGAGTGAGACCTTGTGTAATGTTCACAGTGAGAGTCACACTCAATCTGCTCAATTTTAAAACTGAGCCTGGAAGGGGGCGGGGGGTCAATCTGAGGATGGGAATCCCATTAGTTTGCGTTTCCCGGACGTCCTTTACGATTTTGACGTAAGGACGGCTTTTATTTTTTTTGTCGGTTTCCCCTCCGACTGAGCGTCTGATTGACAGGCTGATCTCAGACAGACGGGAGAGCAGCCAGAGAGAGGGCGTCTGCAGGTAAGCCTTCGTTTGTATGGATTGGGTGGAGGGAGGGGGTGGTGGGGAGAGCATGGGTGTGCACGGGGGGGGCATGAGTCATGGGGGATGGGATTGGGGGTCAGTCACCCGGGGGGGGGGGGGGGGGGTGGGTGGCGGGGGTGTTGGGATTGGGGGTTATCGCAGGGGTCTGCAATCATTGAGGGGGATGGTCAGGGGACGGAGGATTGGATCGGGGGATGGGAGGATCAGGGGTCAGGGGTGGGAGGATCGGAGTGGGGGAAGGGTCGGGGTCCGGGGTGGGAGGATCGGAGTGGGGGAAGGGTCGGGGTCCGGGGGGAGTATTAGGGTCCGGGACCGGAGGATCGGAGTGTTGGCGGGGGGGGGGAGGATCCGTGATCGGGGAGGGGGGGAATCTGCCTTAAGAACACAAGAAACAGGAGCAGGAGTAGGCCATCCGGCCCCTCGAGCCTGCTCCGCCATTCAACAAAATCATGGCTGATCTTCTATCTCAACTCCATTTTCCTGCACCATCCCCATATCCCTCGATGCCTTTAATATCTAGAAATCTATCGATTTCTGTTTTGAATGTACTCAATGACTGAGCCTCCGCAGCCCTCTGGGGTAGAGAATTCCAAAGGTTCACCACCCTCTGGGTGAAGAATCGATCGTTGGGGGGCTGGTGCAGGTAGGCTTGTTGGGCCTGAGGGAAACACTCCTGCTCCTCCAGGCACCGACCTGTTAGTCTCGGGCCTTCTCGCCTCCTTTCACGAGACGTAAAACAGAAGGCCCGAGAATCCCGGCCCCCTGGGGTTGAAATCGGGAATTCCAGAAAAACGAAGGCCCAAAGCCTCCTTGAAAGGTTTTAGGGCCTGACCCACCTCCTGGGAGCAGGTTGGTCGCCCGGCCCGGTGAAAACCGGAATGGGCGGGTTGGCGGTGGATCTGAAATGGCGGCAATTTTCAATATCCCCCCTGCCCCCCAACCCACCTGTTTTTCAATGTTAAAAATGAGCCCAATGTGAGTGAATCTCAGTGACTGATTCAGAGCAGAGCACAAATCCCAAGGGGTCTTAAAAAGACCATCTCAACATCAGATTATTGTTAATAATCATTATGAAACAATTGTTCCGACCCTGACACTCACTCAGGGTAACATCGGCCAGTCTTTTCTCTTTCAGTCTTGATGTGTTCTTCCGTTGGCTGTTTGACAAACACTTTCTCGATGAAGCGGAGATCAAATTCCAGTGAGTATTCCTGATCCACAATCAAAAAAACACTTTGACCATCGTCTCACAGCCCAGCCTCAATGTCTCTTACACTGCATCCAGAAACCCCCCGAACCCCTCCATTAGATTCCAGTCTGTAACTCACTCCCGGGTATCTGTTATTCTCTAAAAAAAAACCCCGAACCCCTCGATTAGATTCCAGTCTGTAACTCACTCCCGGGTATCTGTTATTCTATATATAAACCCCCCGAACCCCTCGATTAGATTCCAGTCTGTAACTCACTCCCGGGTATCTGTTATTCTATATATAAACCCCCCGAACCCCTCGATTAGATTCCAGTCTGTAACTCACTCCCGGGTATCTGTTATTCTATATATAAACCCCCCGAACCCCTCGATTAGATTCCAGTCTGTAACTCACTCCCGGGTATCTGTTATTCTATATATAAACCCCCCGAACCCCACGATTAGATTCCAGCCTGTAACTCACTCCCGGGTATCTGTTATTCTATATATAAACCCCCCGAACCCCTCGATTAGATTCCAGTCTGTAACTCACTCCCGGGTATCTGTTATTCTATATATAAACCCCCCGAACCCCACGATTAGATTCCAGTCTGTAACTCACTCCCGGGTATCTGTTATTCTATATATAAACCCCCCGAACCCCTCCATTAGATTCCTGCCTGTAACTCACTCCCGTGTATCTGTTATTCTCTAAAAAAAAACCCCGAACCCCTCGATTAGATTCCAGTCTGCAACTCACTCCCGGGTATCTGTTATTCTATATATAAACCCCCCGAACCCCTCGATTAGATTCCAGCCTGTAACTCACTCCCGGGTATCTGTTATTCTATATATAAACCCCCCGAACCCCTCGATTAGATTCCAGTCTGTAACTCACTCCCGGGTATCTGTTATTCTATATATAAACCCCCCGAACCCCTCGATTAGATTCCAGTCTGTAACTCACTCCCGGGTATCTGTTATTCTATATATAAACCCCCCGAACCCCACGATTAGATTCCAGCCTGTAACTCACTCCCGGGTATCTGTTATTCTATATATAAACCCCCCGAACCCCTCGATTAGATTCCAGTCTGTAACTCACTCCCGGGTATCTGTTATTCTATATATAAACCCCCCGAACCCCTCGATTAGATTCCAGTCTGTAACTCACTCCCGGGTATCTGTTATTCTATATATAAACCCCCCGAACCCCTCGATTAGATTCCAGTCTGTAACTCACTCCCGGGTATCTGTTATTCTATATATAAACCCCCCGAACCCCTCGATTAGATTCCAGTCTGTAACTCACTCCCGGGTATCTGTTATTCTATATATAAACCCCCTGAACCCCTCGATTAGATTCCAGCCTGTAACTCATTCCCGGGTATCTGTTATTCTATATATAAACCCCCTGAACCCCTCGATTAGATTCCAGCCTGTAACTCACTCCCGGGTATCTGTTATTCTCTATATAAACCCCCTGAACCCC
The DNA here is from genome assembly GCF_035084215.1 of Heptranchias perlo. Lineage (NCBI taxonomy): Eukaryota > Metazoa > Chordata > Chondrichthyes > Hexanchiformes > Hexanchidae > Heptranchias > Heptranchias perlo. Next base: position 86,804,392 of record NC_090334.1, on the reverse strand, counting down.
TCGATTAGATTCCAGTCTGTAACTCACTCCCGGGTATCTGTTATTCTCTATATAAACCCCCTGAACCCCTCGATTAGATTCCAGTCTGTAACTCACTCCCGGGTATCTGTTATTCTATATATGAACCCCTCGATTAGATTCCAGTCTGTAACTCACTCCCGGGTATCTGTTATTCTATATATAAACCCCCCGAACCCCTCGATTAGATTCCAGCCTGTAACTCACTCCCGGGTATCTGTTATTCTATATATAAACCCCCCGAACCCCTCGATTAGATTCCAGTCTGTAACTCACTCCCGGGTATCTGTTATTCTATATATAAAACCCCCGAACCCCTCGATTAGATTCCAGCCTGTAACTCATTCCCGGGTATCTGTTATTCTATATATAAACCCCCTGAACCCCTCGATTAGATTCCAGCCTGTAACTCACTCCCGGGTATCTGTTATTCTATATATAAACCCCCCGAACCCCTCGATTAGATTCCAGTCTGTAACTCACTCCCGGGTATCTGTTATTCTATATATAAAACCCCCGAACCCCTCGATTAGATTCCAGCCTGTAACTCATTCCCGGGTATCTGTTATTCTATATATAAACCCCCTGAACCCCTCGATTAGATTCCAGTCTGTAACTCACTCCCGGGTATCTGTTATTCTATATATAAACCCCCCGAACCCCACGATTAGATTCCAGCCTGTAACTCACTCCCGGGTATCTGTTATTCTATATATAAACCCCCCGAACCCCTCGATTAGATTCCAGTCTGTAACTCACTCCCGGGTATCTGTTATTCTATATATAAACCCCCCGAACCCCTCGATTAGATTCCAGTCTGTAACTCACTCCCGGGTATCTGTTATTCTATATATAAAACCCCCGAACCCCTCGATTAGATTCCAGCCTGTAACTCATTCCCGGGTATCTGTTATTCTATATATAAACCCCCTGAACCCCTCGATTAGATTCCAGCCTGTAACTCACTCCCGGGTATCTGTTATTCTATATATAAACCCCCCGAACCCCTCGATTAGATTCCAGCCTGTAACTCACTCCCGGGTATCTGTTATTCTATATATAAAACCCCCGAACCCCTCGATTAGATTCCAGCCTGTAACTCATTCCCGGGTATCTGTTATTCTATATATAAACCCCCTGAACCCCTCGATTAGATTCCAGTCTGTAACTCACTCCCGGGTATCTGTTATTCTATATATAAACCCCCCGAACCCCACGATTAGATTCCAGCCTGTAACTCACTCCCGGGTATCTGTTATTCTATATATAAACCCCCCGAACCCCTCGATTAGATTCCAGTCTGTAACTCACTCCCGGGTATCTGTTATTCTATATATAAACCCCCCGAACCCCTCGATTAGATTCCAGTCTGTAACTCACTCCCGGGTATCTGTTATTCTATATATAAAACCCCCGAACCCCTCGATTAGATTCCAGCCTGTAACTCATTCCCGGGTATCTGTTATTCTATATATAAACCCCCTGAACCCCTCGATTAGATTCCAGCCTGTAACTCACTCCCGGGTATCTGTTATTCTCTATATAAACCCCTCAAACCCCTCGATTAGATTCCAGCCTGTAACTCACTCCCGGGTATCTGTTATTCTATATATAAACCCCCCGAACCCCTCGATTAGATTCCAGTCTGTAACTCACTCCCGGGTATCTGTTATTCTATATATAAACCCCCCGAACCCCTCGATTAGATTCCAGTCTGTAACTCACTCCCGGGTATCTGTTATTCTATATATAAAACCCCCGAACCCCTCGATTAGATTCCAGTCTGTAACTCACTCCCGGGTATCTGTTATTCTATATATAAACCCCCCGAACCCCTCGATTAGATTCCAGTCTGTAACTCACTCCCGGGTATCTGTTATTCTATATATAAAACCCCCGAACCCCTCGATTAGATTCCAGCCTGTAACTCATTCCCGGGTATCTGTTATTCTATATATAAACCCCCTGAACCCCTCGATTAGATTCCAGCCTGTAACTCACTCCCGGGTATCTGTTATTCTCTATATAAACCCCTCAAACCCCTCGATTAGATTCCAGCCTGTAACTCACTCCCGGGTATCTGTTATTCTATATATAAACCCCCCGAACCCCTCGATTAGATTCCAGTCTGTAACTCACTCCCGGGTATCTGTTATTCTATATATAAAACCCCCGAACCCCTCGATTAGATTCCAGCCTGTAACTCACTCCCGGGTATCTGTTATTCTCTATATAAACCCCCTGAACCCCTCGATTAGATTCCAGCCTGTAACTCACTCCCGGGTATCTGTTATTCTCTATATAAACCCCCTGAACCCCTCAATTAGATTCCAGCCTGTAACTCACTCCCGGGTATCTGTTATTCTATATATAAACCCCCCGAACCCCTCGATTAGATTCCAGTCTGTAACTCACTCCCGGGTATCTGTTATTCTATATATAAAACCCCCGAACCCCTCGATTAGATTCCAGCCTGTAACTCATTCCCGGGTATCTGTTATTCTATATATAAACCCCCTGAACCCCTCGATTAGATTCCAGTCTGTAACTCACTCCCGGGTATCTGTTATTCTATATATAAACCCCCCGAACCCCTCGATTAGATTCCAGTCTGTAACTCACTCCCGGGTATCTGTTATTCTATATATAAAACCCCCGAACCCCTCGATTAGATTCCAGCCTGTAACTCATTCCCGGGTATCTGTTATTCTATATATAAACCCCCTGAACCCCTCGATTAGATTCCAGTCTGTAACTCACTCCCGGGTATCTGTTATTCTATATATAAACCCCCCGAACCCCACGATTAGATTCCAGCCTGTAACTCACTCCCGGGTATCTGTTATTCTATATATAAACCCCCCGAACCCCTCGATTAGATTCCAGCCTGTAACTCACTCCCGGGTATCTGTTATTCTATATATAAACCCCCCGAACCCCTCGATTAGATTCCAGTCTGTAACTCACTCCCGGGTATCTGTTATTCTATATATAAACCCCCTCGAACCCCTCGATTAGATTCCAGTCTGTAACTCACTCCCAGGTATCTGTTATTCTATATATAAACCCCCTCGAACCCCTCGATTAGATTCCAGTCTGTAACTCACTCCCGGGTATCTGTTATTCTATATATAAACCCCCTCGAACCCCTCGATTAGATTCCAGTCTGTAACTCACTCCCAGGTATCTGTTATTCTATATATAAACCCCCTCGAACCCCTCGATTAGATTCCAGTCTGTAACTCACTCCCGGGTATCTGTTATTCTATATATAAACCCCTTGATTCGATCCTCGGCCATTACTCGTTGCCAGCTATCTATTTCCCAGTGTGTATTACTCGTTTCCTTCTCTTGTAGATGTGTCTTTCTCCCAGATAATGGCGCTTTCTTTGTTAACTACGTGATAACATCCAGTTTGATTGGGACAGCGATGGAGCTGCTGCGGATCCCAGGGCTGCTGGTGTACGCAGCACGAATTGGTTTTGCGAAATCGAAGGCTGAGCAGATACATGTGAAAAAGGTAAAGACACTGGGAAAAAGCTTTAAAAGAGTTCTCTTATTTTTAAGGTACAATATAGAGTGGATAAACGATTCAGTTCCATCTGGTACTGTACAGCCCGTGTGTGTCTCAGTGTCAGCTCCTGTACATGTACAGTACACAGGGCAAAGTAGCCCCGTGTGGGGGTCCGGGGAGCAGCGGCCCCGTGTGGGGGTCCGGGCGTGGATTGTGGCTTACAAGGAAGGCAGGGGGGGAGCCACTCGGGTAATCAGAATCCCAGGACCAGCATGTTGGACCGGACATATCGGTCTCATGAGACTAACTGGTGCCCGATGCTTCCACCAATGGCACCAGTTAGTCTTTGGTGACAGTCCCATCACTTCCCTCACTTTCGGATCGTGAATATTGAACGCTTTGTGATTCCAAATGCTCGCTCAATGTTTCCCCCCTCTCTCTCTCTCTCTCTAGAATCAGGCCTATGAGTACCAGTTTGGTTTGGAGTATGCCTGGACCATGTGTATATTTGCTGTTGTGATGACGTACAGCATCACATGTCCGATAATCGTTCCCTTTGGTGAGTGTCTCTGTCCAACTCTGTTCTGTGAGTAACCGGCTACACGCGTCCGGGGTGTCCGGCTACACGCGTCCGGGGTGTCCGGCTACACGCGTCCGGGGTGACCGGCTACACGCGTCCGGGGTGACCGGCTACACGCGTCCGGGGTGACCGGATACACGCGTCCGGGGTGACGGCCTTACAGGTGGCAATGCAGATGAACAGAGGGACCTTGGAGTGCATGTCCACAGATCCCTGAAAGTAGCAGGACAGGTAGATAAGGTGGTTCAGAAGGGAAACGGGATACTTTCCTTTATTAGCTGAGGCATAGAATATAAGAGCAGGGAGGTTATGCTGGAACTGTATAAAACACTAGTTAGGCTACAGCTTGAGTACTGAGTACAGTTCTGGTCACCACATTACAGGAAGGATGTGATTGCACTAGAGAGGGTGCAGAGGAGATTTACGAGGATGTTGCCAGGACTGGAGAATTTTAGCTATGAGGAAAGATTGGAGAGGCTGGGGCTGTTTTCCATGGAACAAAGGAGGCTGAGGGGAGATTTAATTGAGGTGTATAAAATTATAAAGGGCCTAAATAGAGTGTAAGAAGGACCTATTTCCCTTAGCAGAGAGGTCAATAACCAGGGGGCATGGATTTAAAGTAATTGGTAGAAGGATTAGAGGGGAGCTGAGGAGAAATTTTTTCACCCAGAGGGTGGTGGGGGTCTGGAACTCACTGCCTGAGAGGGTGGGAGAGGCAGAAACCCTCAACTCATTTAAAAAATACCTGGATGTGCACCTGAAGAGTGGTGACCTGCAGGGCTACGGACCAAGAGCTGGAAAGTGGGATTAGGCTGGATGGCTCTTTTTTGGCCGACATTGATACGATGGGCCGACTGGCCTCCTTCTGTGCTGTAAATTTCTATGATTCTATGACTAGTTTCTCCGTATTTACGCTATCGAATCCTTTTATCATTTTAAACACCTCGATTACCTTGACATTTATTAATGACCTGGACTTGGGTATAATTTCAAAGTTTGCACATGACACGAAACCTGGAAATGTAGTAAACAATGTGGAGGATCGTGACAGACTTCAGGAGTGGAGATGCCGGTGATGGACTGGGGTTGACAATTGTAAACAATTTTACAACACCAAGTTATAGTCCAGCAATTTTATTTTAAATTCACAAGCTTTCGGAGGCTTCCTCCTTCGACAGGTGAACGATGTGAAAATGAAATCCTCGAAATGAAATCGCATTTATAATTCACAGAACAATGCTTGGTGATTACAGACAGTTTTTTCAACTGCCCGTTGCCAAGGCAATCAGTGTGCAGACAGACAGGTGTTACCTGCCAGGTCTCAGAATATACAAATCACCAAAAAAAACAACAAACAAAAAAAAAACAGAGATAGAGAGGTAGAAACATAGAAAAGACAGCAACTGACCCGTTATATTAAAAACAGATAACATTTGTTCGCTGGTGGGGTAACGTGTAGCGTGACATGAACCCAAGATCCCGGTTGAGGCCGTCCTCATGGGTGCGGAACTTGGCTATCAATTTCTGCTCGACGATTTTGCGTTGTCGTGTGTCTCGAAGGCCGCCTTGGAGTACGCTTACCCGAAGGTCGGTGGATGAATGTCCATGACTGCTGAAGTGTTCCCCGACTGGGAGGGAACCCTCCTGTTTGGCGATTGTTGCGCGGTGTCCGTTCATCCGTTGTCGCAGCGTCTGCATGGTCTCGCCAATGTACCATGCTCTGGGGCATCCTTTCCTGCAACGTATGAGGTAGACAACGTTGGCCGAGTCACAGGAGTATGAACCATGCACCTGGTGGGTGGTGTCCTCTCGTGTGATGGTGGTATCTGTGTCGATGATCTGGCATGTCTTGCAGAGGTTACCGTGGCAGGGTTGTGTGGTGTCGTGGACGCTGTTCTCTTGAAAGCTAGGTAATTTGCTGCGAACGATGGTCTGTTTGAGGTTGGGTGGCTGTTTAAAGGCGAGTAGTGGAGGTGTGGGGATGGCCATAGCGAGGTGTTTGTCCTCATTGATGACATGTTGAAGGCTGCGGAGAACATGGCGTAGTTTCTCCGCTCCGGGGAAGTACTGGACGACAAAGGGTACTCTGTTGGTTGCGTCCCGTGTTAGTCTCCTGAGGAGGTCTATGCGATTTTTTGCTGTGGCCCGTCGGAACTGTCGATCGATGAGTCGAGCGTCATATCCCGTTCTTACTAGGGCGTCTTTCAGCGTCTGTAGGTGTCCATCGCGTTCCTCCTCGTCTGAGCAGACCCTGTGTATTCGCAGGGCCTGTCCATAGGGGATGGCCTCTTTGACGTGGTTAGGGTGGAAGCTGGAAAAGTGGAGCATCGTGAGGTTGTCCGTGGGCTTGCGGTAGAGTGAGGTGCTGAGGTGCCCGTCTTTGATGGAAATTCGTGTGTCCAAGAAAGAAACTGATTCTGAGGAGTAGTCCATGGTGAGCTTGATGGTGGGATGGAACTTGTTGATGTTATCGTGTAGTCTCTTTAGTGATTCCTTGCCGTGGGTCCATAGAAAGAAAATGTCGTCGATGTATCTGGTGTATAGTGTTGGTTGGAGGTCTTGTGCAGTGAAGAAGTCCTGCTCGAACTTGTGCATGAAAATGTTGGCGTATTGGGGTGCGAATTTGGTCCCCATGGCTGTTCTGTGTGTTTGGGTAAAGAACTGGTTATCGAAGGTGAAGACATTGTGATCCAGGATGAAGCGGATGAGTTGTAGGATGGCTTCCGGAGATTGGCTGTTGTTGGTGTTGAGTATTGATGCTGTCGCAGCGATGCCGTCATCGTGGGGGATACTGGTGTAGAGTGCCGAGACGTCCATCGTGGTGAGAAGTGTTCCTGGTTCAACTGGTCCGTGGGTACTGAGTTTTTGTAGGAAGTCTGTAGTGTCGCGACAGAAGCTGGGGGTTCCCTGTACGATGGGTTTCAGGATGCCCTTGATGTATCCAGAGAGGTTCTCACACAGGGTTCCGTTGCGTGATACGATAGGACATCCGGGTGTGTTGGCTTTGTGTATCTTTGGGAGGCAGTAGAAGTCTCCCACGCGGGGAGTACGTGGGATGAGAGTGCGTAGGATGCTTTGAAGGTCTGGATCGAAGGTCTTGATCAGTTTGTTGAGCTGGTGGGTGTGTTCTTTGGTCGGATCTGCGGGTAACCGTCTGTAGTGTTCCTGGTTGTCCAGTTGTCGGTATGCTTCTTTGCAATAGTCCGTTCTGTTCTGTATGACGATGGCTCCTCCTTTGTCCGCTGGTTTGATGACGATGTTGCGGTTGGTCTTGAGAGCGTTGATGGCGTTGCGTTGTGCTCGTGTGACATTCTGGACTGTCTTCTGAGTGCGGCTGATGAATCTGGCATTGACGCATTTCCTGACAGCTTGAGCATACATGTCCAGCTGAGGGCAGCGACCCTCCGGAGGAGTCCAGTTTGACTCTTTCCTCTTCGGTTGCTGTACCGCGGATCCCTCTGTCTGCTGTTCCGGATCGTCGATTGTCTCATTGGGTTCGCTGCTGAAATCTTGGGGTTTGTGGTAGAATTCCCGGAGCCTCATTCTCCTGATGAATTCCTCTGTGTCCGCCGCGAGACTAGTGGGGTCCATTTTGGTAGTGGGGCAGAAATTGAGCCCTCGGCTGAGAACTTCGATTTCGTCTGGTTGAAGGGTGTGGTCGGACAAATTGACGATAGACTTCCCTGTGGTTGCAACCGCGGTACCAGGGGAAGCTTGGTCGATGCTGGTGGTGATGCCGAGTTTCTCAAGCTTCCTGCTCTTGGTTTTCATGTAGGCAGCGTAGTTCCGTTGCCTCGTCTGTTTGGCGGTATAACGTAGCTGGTCTGCTGTGTCCTGAGTACAGGTTGAGAGTATGGACTCTATCTTGGTTTCGAGGTTGTGGCGTCTGCTGTAGAGTTGGTGGATGAGATGGTTGCGGAGTGTGCGAGAGGTACGGCGGCAGAGTCTCTCAGCGTAATCCGAGTTGTATGTGGACCTGAGTGGGTTCGTGATCTGGAGTCCTTTCGGGATCTTGTCTGCTTTCTTGCAGCTCTGTAAAAACTTGATGTCTGTGTCTAAATGCGCGATCTTCTTGGATATCCTTTCCACTGTGAGCCGGCAGTTTGTGGTGTCGATGGTAGTCATGATGTGGAGATGCTGGTGATGGACTGGGGTTGACAATTGTAAACAATTTTACAACACCAAGTTATAGTCCAGCAATTTTATTTTAAATTCACAAGCTTTCGGAGGCTTCCTCCTTCGTCAGGTGAACGATGTGAAAATGAAATCCTCGAAATGCGATTTCATTTCGAGGATTTCATTTCGAGGATCTCGCGGCGGACACAGAGGAATTCATCAGGAGAATGAGGCTCCGGGAATTCTACCACAAACCCCAAGATTTCAGCAGCGAACCCAATGAGACAATCGACGATCCGGAACAGCAGACAGAGGGATCCGCGGTACAGCAACCGAAGAGGAAAGAGTCAAACTGGACTCCTCCGGAGGGTCGCTGCCCTCAGCTGGACATGTATGCTCAAGCTGTCAGGAAATGCGTCAATGCCAGATTCATCAGCCGCACTCAGAAGACAGTCCAGAATGTCACCCGAGCACAACGCAACGCCATCAACGCTCTCAAGACCAACCGCAACATCGTCATCAAACCAGCGGACAAAGGAGGAGCCATCGTCATACAGAACAGAACGGACTATTGCAAAGAAGCATACCGACAACTGGACAACCAGGAACACTACAGATGGTTACCCGCAGATCCGACCAAAGAACACACCCACCAGCTCAACAAACTGATCAAGACCTTCGATCCAGACCTTCAAAGCATCCTACGCACTCTCATCCCACGTACTCCCCGCGTGGGAGACTTCTACTGCCTCCCAAAGATACACAAAGCCAACACACCCGGACGTCCTATCGTATCAGGCAACGGAACCCTGTGTGAGAACCTCTCTGGATACATCAAGGGCATCCTGAAACCCATCGTACAGGGAACCCCCAGCTTCTGTCGCGACACTACAGACTTCCTACAAAAACTCAGTACCCACGGACCAGTTGAACCAGGAACACTTCTCACCACGATGGACGTCTCGGCACTCTACACCAGTATCCCCCACGATGACGGCATCGCTGCGACAGCATCAATACTCAACACCAACAACAGCCAATCTCCAGACGCCATCCTCCAACTCATCCGCTTCATCCTGGATCACAATGTCTTCACCTTCAATAACCAGTTCTTTACCCAAACACACGGAACAGCCATGGGGACCAAATTCGCACCCCAATACGCCAACATTTTCATGCACAAGTTCGAGCAGGACTTCTTCACTGCACAAGACCTCCAACCAACACTATACACCAGATACATCGACGACATTTTCTTCCTATGGACCCACGGCGAAGAATCACTGAAGAGATTACACGATAACATCAACAAGTTCCATCCCACCATCAAGCTCACCATGGACTACTCCTCAGAATCAGTTTCTTTCTTGGACACACGAATCTCCATCAAAGACGGGCACCTCAGCACCTCACTCTACCGCAAGCCCACGGACAACCTCACGATGCTCCACTTTTCCAGCTTCCACCCTAACCACGTCAAAGAGGCCATCCCCTATGGACAGGCCCTGCGAATACACAGGGTCTGCTCAGACGAGGAGGAACGCGATGGACACCTACAGACGCTGAAAGACGCCCTAGTAAGAACGGGATATGACGCTCGACTCATCGATCGACAGTTCCGACGGGCCACAGCAAAAAATCGCATAGACCTCCTCAGGAGACTAACACGGGACGCAACCAACAGAGTACCCTTTGTCGTCCAGTACTTCCCCGGAGCGGAGAAACTACGCCATGTTCTCCGCAGCCTTCAACATGTCATCAATGAGGACAAACACCTCGCTATGGCCATCCCCACACCTCCACTACTCGCCTTTAAACAGCCACCCAACCTCAAACAGACCATCGTTCGCAGCAAATTACCTAGCTTTCAAGAGAACAGCGTCCACGACACCACACAACCCTGCCACGGCAACCTCTGCAAGACATGCCAGATCATCGACACAGATACCACCATCACACGAGAGGACACCACCCACCAGGTGCATGGTTCATACTCCTGTGACTCGGCCAACGTTGTCTACCTCATACGTTGCAGGAAAGGATGCCCCAGAGCATGGTACATTGGCGAGACCATGCAGACGCTGCGACAACGGATGAACGGACACCGCGCAACAATCGCCAAACAGGAGGGTTCCCTCCCAGTCGGGGAACACTTCAGCAGTCATGGACATTCATCCACCGACCTTCGGGTAAGCGTACTCCAAGGCGGCCTTCGAGACACACGACAACGCAAAATCGTCGAGCAGAAATTGATAGCCAAGTTCCGCACCCATGAGGACGGCCTCAACCGGGATCTTGGGTTCATGTCACGCTACACGTTACCCCACCAGCGAACAAATGTTATCTGTTTTTAATATAACGGGTCAGTTGCTGTCTTTTCTATGTTTCTACCTCTCTATCTCTGTTTTTTTTTTGTTTGTTGTTTTTTTTGGTGATTTGTATATTCTGAGACCCTGGCAGGTAACACCTGTCTGTCTGCACACTGATTGCCTTGGCAACGGGCAGTTGAAAAAACTGTCTGTAATCACCAAGCATTGTTCTGTGAATTATAAATGCGATTTCATTTCGAGGATTTCATTTTCACATCGTTCACCTGACGAAGGAGGAAGCCTCCGAAAGCTTGTGAATTTAAAATAAAATTGCTGGACTATAACTTGGTGTTGTAAAATTGTTTACAACAGACTTCAGGAGGGCACAGACAGACTGATGAAATGGGCAGATACATGGCAGATGAAATTTAATGCAGAGAAGTGTGAAGTGATACATCTTGGTAGGAAGAATGAGGAGAGGCAATATAAACTAAATGGTACAATTTTCAAGGGAGTAGAGGAACAGAGAGACCTGGGGGTGCACATACACAAATCTTTGAAGGCAGCAGGGCAAATTGAGAAGCCTGTTAAGGAAGCATATGGGATCCTGGGCTTTATTAATAGAAGGAATCTTACAACACCAGGTTATACAAAAGGAAGGAAGTTATACTAAACCTTTATAAAACACTGGTTAGGCCTCAGCTGGAGTATTATATCCAATTCTGGGCACCACACTTTAGGAAAGATGTCAAGGCCTTAGAGAGGGTGCAGAGGAGATTTACTAGAATGGTACCAGGGATGAGGGACTTCAGTTATGTGGAGAGACTGGAGAAGCTGGGGTTGTTCTCCTTGGAGCAGAGAAGGTTAAGAGGAGATTTGATAGAAGTGTTCAAAATCATGAGGGGTTGAGATAAAGTAAATAAAGAGAAATTGTTCCCATTGGCGGAAGGGTTGAGAACCAGAGGACACAGATTTAAGGTAATTGGCAAAAGAACCAAAGGCGACATGAGGAAAGAAATGTTTGCACAGCGAGTTACATAAGAACATAAGAAATAGGAGCAGGAGTAGGCCAATCGGCCCCTCGAGCCTGCTCCGCCATTCAATAAGATCATGGCTGATCTGATCCTAACCTCAAATCTAAATTCATGTCCAATTTCCTGCCCGCTCCCCGTAACCCCTAATTCCCTTTACTTCTAGGAAACTGTCGATTTCTGTTTTAAATTTATTTAATGATGTAGCTTCCACAGCTTCCTGGGGCAGCAAATTCCACAGACCTACTACCCTCTGAGTGAAGAAGTTTCTCCTCATCTCAGTTTTGAAAGAGCAGCCCCTTATTCTAAGATTATGCCCCCTAGTTCTAGTTTCACCCATCCTTGGGAACATCCTTACCGCATCCACCCGATCAAGCCCCTTCACAATCTTATATGTTTCAATAAGATCGCCTCTCATTCTTCTGAACTCCAATGAGTAGAGTCCCAATCTACTCAACCTCTCCTCATATGTCCACCCCCTCATCCCCGGGATTAACCGAGTGAACCTTCTTTGTACTGCCTCGAGAGCAAGTATGTCTTTTCTTAAGTATGGACACCAAAACTGTATGCAGTATGCCAGGTGCGGTCTCACCAATACCTTATATAACTGCAGCAATACCTCCCTGTTTTTATATTCTGTCCCCCGAGCAATAAAAGCCAACATTCCGTTGGCCTTCTTGATCACCTGCTGCACCTGCATACTAACTTTTTGATCTTCTTGCACTGGGACCCCCAGATCCCTTTGTACTGCAGTACTTTCCAGTTTCTCGCCATTAAGATAATAACTTGCTCTCTGATTTTTGCTGCCAAAGTGCATAACCTCACATTTTCCAATATTGTATTGCATCTGCCAAATCTCCGCCCACTCACCCAGCCTGTCTATATCCCCTTGCAGGTTTTTTATGTCCTCCTCACTCTTTACTTTCCCTCCCATCTTTGTATCATCTGCAAACTTTGATATGTTACACTCGGTCCCCTCCTCCAAATCGTTAATATAGATTGTAAAGAGTTGGGGACCCAGCACCGACCCCTGCGGAACACCACTGGCCACTGGTTGCCAGTCCGAGAATGAACCATTTATCCCAACTCTCTGCTTCCTGTTTGATAACCAATCCTCCACCCATGCCAGAATATTACTCCCAATCCAGTGATTCTTTATCTTGAGCAATAATCTTTTATGTGGCACCTTGTCGAATGCCTTCTGGAAGTCTAAATACACTACGTCCACTGGTTCCCCTTTATCCACCCTGCACGTTATGTCCTCAAAGAACTCAAGCAAATTTGTCAGACATGACTTCCCCTTCGTAAAGCCATGCTGACTTTGTCCTATTAAATTATGTTTATCTAAATGTTCCGCTACTGTCTCCTTAATAATGGACTCCAAAATTTTGTTACGATCTGGAAAGCGCTGCCTGAAAGGGTGGTGGAAGCAGATTCAATAGTAACTTTTAAAAGAGAATTTGAAGGGGAAAAATTTGCAGGGCTATGGGGAAAGAGCAGGGGAGTGGGACGAATTGGATAGCTCTTTCAAAGAGCTGGCACAGGCACGATGGGCCGAATGGTCTCCTCCTGTGCTGTATGATTCTATTATCAGATCACCCCTCAGTCTTCTAAACTCAAGGGAATACAAGTCTAGTCTGTGCAACATGTCCTCATAATTTAACCCTTTAATCCCCAGTATCATTCTGGTGAATCTGCGCTGTACCCCCTGCAAGGCCAATCTATCCTTCCTGAGGTGCGGTGCCCAGAACTGAACTCAGTTTCCAGATGGGGTCTGACCAGTGCTCTGTACAACTGGAACATAACTTCCTCCCCTTTATATTCCAGCCCGCCAAATAAAGGCCAACATTCCATTAGCCTTTTTGATTGCTATTTAAATCTGTCCGTTAGATTTTAGTGATTTGTCAACTTGGACCTCCAAATCTCTCTGCCCCTCTACAGTTCCTATTTTCTCATCATTTACAAAATACTCTGATCTGTCTTTCTTGGATGCAAAGTGGATGACCTCACACTTTCCCACATTGAACTCCATCTGCCACAATTTTGCACACTCACTTAGTCTGCCTTTGTCTCTTTGTAACTCTCTCCTCCCATCTACACAAGTCACTGTGCCTCCTAACTTAGTGTCATCAGCAAACTTGATATAAGGCTCTCTATTCCTTCATCCAAGTCATTTATAAATATGGTGAAAAGCTGTGGCCCCAGTACAGATTCCTGGGGAACATCACTAGTCACATTCTGCCGATCAAAGTACGCTCCCTTTACCCTTACTCTCCGTCTCCCAACCAATTTCCCACCGATGTCACAAGGTTGCTTTCAATTCCATGTGCTTTCATTTTTGCTAATAATCTCCTGTGCAGAACCTTAACAAATGCCCTTATGTCCTGCAGGTGTATCTCTCACAATTTCTGACTTATCACACTTTTAGTTGCTGATGCTCTGTACATTGTTATACCAGCAATTTAATATGTTGTTTTTCATTACTCCTGCTTTATTTTTATCAGGTATTTTGTTATTATTATTTCCCTAAACCTTTTCTGTACCCAGAGTATTTATATTATCTCGATAACATTTTGTACTCCGACCTTTGCTCTCATCCCTTCCTTTTCTTATCTTTAGGTTATTATTTCCACCCACCCTCTCTCCCCCCCCCTCTCTCCTCCCCGCCCCCTTCTTGCCCTCTCACCCCCTCCACTCTCTGTTTAAAGGACCCTGCACCCTGCTGTTTCTGTGTAACTGTCTCTGTTTAATCGCTCTCAGGACTGCTGTACATGTTGCTGAAACACCTGGTGGATCGATACAACATTTACTACGCCTGTCTCCCGGCCAAACTCAACCACCGGCTCCACTCAGCCGCAATCAGCCAGGTCATCTTTGCGCCCATACTCTGCATGTTCTGGCTCCTGTTCTTCTCTGTGCTTCGACTAGGTATGTAGAAACCCTCCTGCATCATCGCATCAGTGTGTGAATCCGCAAACCGCCCCCCCACCACGGACACGGCCCCCCCCACAGACACCCGCCCCCCCCACCACGGACACGGCCCCCCCACGAACACCCCCCCCCCCACAGACACCCGCCCCCCCCCCCCCCCACAGACACCCGCCCCCCCCCCCCCCCACAGACACCCGCCCCCCCCCCCCCCACAGACACCCGCCCCCCCCCCCCCCCACACAGACACCCGCCCCCCCCCCCCCCCCCACAGACACCCGCCCCCCCCCCCCCCCCCACAGACACCCGCCCCCCCCCCCCCCCCCACAGACACCCGCCCCCCCCCCCCCCCCCACAGACACCCGCCCCCCCCCCCCCCCCCCACAGACACCCGCCCCCCCCCCCCCCCCCACAGACACCCGCCCCCCCCCCCCCCCCACAGACACCCGCCCCCCCCCCCCCCCACAGACACCCGCCCCCCCCCCCCCCCCACAGACACCCGCCCCCCCCCCCCCCCACAGACACCGCCCCCCCCCCACAGACACCCGCCCTCCTCCCCTCCCCCCCACCCCTCGGACACCGAGCCAGGGCCCATCAGTGTAAGTTGTATTGTGACTGTTGTCAGTATTCTGGATATTCACCTCGCTCTGCTCAGAGTTCCCGAGTGACTTGTGTTTTTATTCTAGGGCCAGTCCAGCCAATCACACTCTTCACCTTCATCACTCTGCTCTTCTGCATCATCTTCACTCTGTTTGGATTCTGCATCAAAGGCCTCCACAAAATTAAACCTCAAAACTACCAGGTAAATGGTGTCCCCCAAAGATGGGGGGGGCGGGGGGTGTGAGGGATCCTGGGGGTTTGAGGGATTGGGGTTCATAATTAGTAACATATCTGGTTTTATTTTATATTCTTAACACTCAGGTCCAACAGCGGTGAGGTGGGATTGCAAGAGAGGAGAGGTGAGAGAGAGAGGGTCCATAAGCTGGTAGATAGAGAGCCCACCGTGCTGAGTGACTCGTGACAGCTGTAAGCTTGACACTTACTCCCCCAGTCAGGTTTTACTTTGGACAGTTTCCAGCTGTTACCACATTTACCAGAGCAGCCAGACCTTTGCACTGAACGAACAAGATCACTGGTTGAGCTCAGGAAGTGGTGACAGGCCACTTAGAAAATCATAATATGATTCGGCAGAGTCAAAGGGAAATTGTGTTTGACAAATTTATTAGAGTTTTTTGAGGATGCAACTAGCAGGGTAGATAAAGGGGAACCAGTGGATGTCATATATTTGGATTTTCAAAAGGCATTCGATAAGGTGCCAAATAAAAGGTTGTTACACAAGATAAGGGCTCACGGGGTTGGGGGTGATATATTAGCATGGATAGAGGATTGGTTAATGGACAGAAAACAGAGAGTAGGGATAAACGGGACATTTTCAGGTTGGCAGGCTGTAACTAGTGGGGTGCCGCAAGGATCAGTGCTTGGGCCTCAGCTATTTACATCTATATTAATGACTTAGATGAAGG
Source organism: Heptranchias perlo (assembly GCF_035084215.1). Taxonomy (NCBI): domain Eukaryota; kingdom Metazoa; phylum Chordata; class Chondrichthyes; order Hexanchiformes; family Hexanchidae; genus Heptranchias; species Heptranchias perlo. The sequence continues at coordinate 86,788,373 of NC_090334.1, read as the reverse complement.
GACCAAGTGTAATGTATCCAAGTTTGCTGACGATACAAAGCTAGGTGGGAAAGTAAGCTGTGAGGAGGACACAAAGAGTCAGCATGGGATATAGACAGGTTAAGTGAGTGGGCAAGAAGGTGGCAGATGGAGTATAATGTGGGGAAATGTGAGGTTATTCACTTTGGTAGGAAGAATAGAAAAACAAAATATTTTTTTAAATGCTGAAAAACTATTAAATGTTGGTGTTCAGAGAGATCTGGGTGTCCTCGTACAAGAAACACAGAAAGTTAACATGCAGGTACAGCAAGCAATTTGGAAGGCAAATGGTACATTGGCCTTTATTGCAAGGGGGTTGGAGTATAAGAGTAAGAATCTTGTTACAATCATAGAATCATAGCAAGTTACTGCACAGAAGGAGGCCATTCGGCCCATCATGTCGATGCCAGCTGAAAAAGCTATCCAGCTTAATCCCACTTTCCAGCACTTGGTTCGTAGCCCTGTAGGTTACAGCACTTCAGGTGCACATCCAGGTACTTTTTAAATGAGTTGAGGGTTTCTGCCTCTACCACCCTCTCAGGCAGTGAGTTCCAGACCCCCACCATCCTGTGGGTGAAAAAATGTCTCCTCAGCTCCCCTCTAATCCTTCTACCAATCACTTTAAATCTATGCCCCAAGGTTATTGACCTCTCTGCTAAGGGAAATAGGTCCTTCCTATCCATTCTATCTGGGCCCCTCATAATTTTGTACATGTCAATTAAATCACCTCAGCCTCCTCTGTTCCAAAGAAAACAACCCCAGCCTATCCAATCTTTCATCATAGCTAAAATTCTCCAGTCCTGGCAACATCCTCGTAAATCTCCTCTGCATCCTCTCCAGTGCAATCACATCCTTCCTGTAATGTGGTGACCAGAACTGTACGCAGTACTCAAGCTGTGGCCTAACAAGTGTTTTATACAGTTCCAGCATAACCTCCCTGTTCTTATATTCTGTGCCTCAGCTAATAAAGGAAAGTATCCCGTTTGTCTTTTTAACCACCTTGTCTACCTGTCCTGCTACCTTCAGGGATCTGTGGACATGCACTCCAAGGTCCCTTTGTTCCCCTACATCTCTCAGTATCCTCCCATTTATTGTGTACTCCCTTGCCTTGTTTGCCCTCCCCAAATGCATTATCTCACACTTCTCTGGATTGAATTCCATTTGCCACTTTTCTGCCCACCTGACCAGTCCATTGATATCTTCCTGCAGTCTACAGCTTTCCTCCTCACTATCAACCACACGGCCAATTTTTGTATCATCTGCAAACTTCTTAATCATGCCCCCCACATTCAAGTCTAAATCATTAATATATACCACAAAAAGCAAGGGACCCAGTACCGAGCCCTGTGGAACCCCACTGGAAACAGCCTTCCAGTCACAAAAACTTCCGACAACCATTACCCTTTGCTTCCAGTCACTGAACTAATTTTGGATCCAATTTGCCACTTTCCCTTGGATCCCATGGGCTTTTACTTTTTTGGCCAGTCTGCCATGTGGGACCATGTCAAAAGCCTTGCTAAAATCTATGTAGACTACATCAAAAGCGTTACCCTCATCGATCCTCCTTGTTACCTGCTCAAAAAAGTTAGTCAGAGATGACCTTCCCTTAACAAATCTATGCTGACTGTCCTTGATTAACCCGTACCTTTCTAAATGACAATTTATCCTGTCCCTCAGAATTGATTCCAGTAATTTGCCCACCATCGAGGTTAGACTGACTGGTCTGTAATTACTCGGTCTATCCCTCGCTCCCATTTTAACCAATGGTTCAATGTTAGCAGTCCTCCAATCCTCCGGCACCACGCCTGTATCCAGGGAGGATTGGAAAATGTTGGTCAGATCCTCTGCTATTTCCTCCCTTGCTGCTCTTAAAAGCCAGGGATACATTTCATCCGGCCCTGGTGATTTATCTACTTTCAAAGATGCTAATCCCCTTAATATTTCCTCTCTCACTCTGTTTATCCCATCCAATATTTCACACTCCTCCTCCTTAACCTCAATCTCTGCATCATCCCCCTCTTTTGTGAAGACAGACACAAAGTATTCATTAAGAACCAGACTCACATCTTCCGCCTCCACACACAGGTTACCTTTTTGGTCTCCAATAGGCCCTACTCTTTCCTTAGTTATCCTTTTGCTCAATGTATTTATATGACATTTTTGGGTTTTCCTTGATTTTACTTGCCTGTATTTTTTCATGCCCTCTCTTTGCTTTCCTAATTTCCTTTTTAATTTCACCCCTGCACTTTCTATACTCCTCTAGGCTTTCTGTAGTATTGAGCTCTCAGTGTCTGACATAAGCTTCTGTTTTTTTGCCTTATCTTACCCTGAATGCTCCTTGTCCTCCAGGGGGCTCTAGATTTTCCAGCCCCACCCTTTCTCTTTGTGGGAACATGTTTACTCTGAACCCCTTGAATCTCCCCCTTGAATGCCTCCCACTGCCCTGACACCGATTTACCTTCAAGTAGCTGTTTCCAGTCCACTGTTGCTAAACCACGTCTCTGCTTAGTAAAATTTGGCCTTTCCCCAATTTAGAACTTTTACACCTGTTCTATCTTTGTCCTTTTCCATAACTATGCTAAATCTAATTGAATTATGATCACTACCACCAAAATGCTCTCCCACTGATACTCCTTCCAGCTGCCCAGCCTCATTCCCTCAAACTAAATCCAGAACTGCCCCCTCTCTTGTCGGGTTTGCTACGTACTGACTAAAAATGTTCTCCTGAATGCAATTTAAGAATTCTGCGCCCTCGATACCTTTTGCACTGATTGAATCCCAGTTAATATTAGGGTAGTTGAAATCCCCGACTATTACTGCCCTATTGTTTTTGCACTTCTCAGAAATTTGCCTACATATTTGCTCTTCTATCTCCCTCTGACTGTTTGGGGGTCTATAGTACACTGCCAGCAGTGTGACTGCCCCTTTTTTGTTCTTTAGCTCAACCCATATGGCCTCATTTGATAATCCTTCTAACATATCATCCCTCCTCCCAGCTGTAATTGTTTCTTTAACCAATATTGCCTCCCCCCTCCTTTGTTATCCTGTTCTCTATCTCGTCTGAAAACCCTGTAACCAGGAACATTGAGCTGCCAGTCCTGCCCCTCTTTGAACCATGTTTCTGTAATAGCCAGGATATCTGTGCCCTCAGCTCATCTGCCTTATTCACTAGACTCTTTGCATTGAGGTAAAAATCATTAAGCACTGCCAAACTCCTTTGTTGTCTAGTTTCTAACCTTTGTTTCCTCTGCCTTCCAAACTCACTTACTAATTTTCTGCCTTCCATTTCCAGCTCTGCTTCTCTCCCTTCTGAATCTACACTCCCCCTGCCAAGCTAGTTTAAACCCTCCCCAACAGCACTAGCAAACCTCCCCGCGAGGGTATTGGTCCTGGCCCTGTTGAGGTGCAACCCATCCGGCTTGCACAGGTCCCACCTCCCCCAGAACCGGTCCCAATGCCCCAGGAATCTAAAGCCTTCCCTTCTGCACCATCTCACCAGCCACACATTAATCTGCTCTATCCTCCTATTTTTGTCTCACCAGCACGTGGCACCGGGAGTAATCCGGAGATTACTACCTTTGAGGTCCTGCTTATTAATCTCTTTCCTAACTCCTTAAAATCTGCCTGCAGGACATCATCCCTCTTTCTACCTTCGTTGGTATCGATATGGACCACGACCTCCGGCTGTCCAGCCTCCCCCCTCAGAATGTTCTGCAGTCGCTCAGTGACATCCTTGACCCTGGCACCAGGGAGGCAACATACCATCCTGGAACCACGTCTGCGGCTGCAGAAACGTCTGTCTGTTCCCCTAACTATTGAATCCCCTATCACTATCCTGACCTTCCTCCTCCCCCCTGTACAGCTGAGCCACCCATGGTGCTATGGTCTTCGCTCTGGGAGCATTCTCCAGAGGAACCATCGCCCTCACCAGTACCCAGAACTGAATACTGGTTGGAGAGTGAGATGCCCTCAGGGGACTCCTGCACTACCTGCCTGGTCCTCTTTGTCTGTCTGGCGGTCACCCAGTCCCTCTCTGCCTGCACTCTCCTAAGCTGCGGGGTGACCACCTCCTGAAACGTGCTATCCACGTAGCTCTCAGCCTTGCGGATACACTGCAGTGACACCAGCTGCTACTCAAGGTCCGAAACCTGGAGCTCGAGCTCCTCCAGCTGACGACACTTTCTGCACCTGTGGCCGTCCAGGGCATGGGAAGCGTCCTGGAGTTCCCACATGGCACAGGCCGTGCATTCGACGGGTCTGAGCTGCCCTGCCATGCCTCGATTTATTACATCATTAAGTTTATTTTTGTTATGTTTAGTTAAAGACTTAAAAAAAAAAACACTTTTTACAGTTGTATGGGGCTTTGATGAGTCCACAACTGGAGTACTGCATACAGTTTTGGACTCCTTATCGAACGAAGGATATTTTTTGCCTTGGGTTCACTAGATTGATTCCTAGGATGAGAGGGTTGTCCTATGAGGAGAGATTGAGTAGAATGGGCCTATACTCTCTGGAGTGCGGAAGAATGAGAGGTGATCTCATTGAAATGTATAAAATTCTTAGAGGGCTTGACAGGGTAGATGCGGAGAGGCTGTTTCCACTGGCTGGAGAGTCTAGAACCAGGGGTCACAGTCTCAGGATAAGGGGTGGGCGATTTAGGACTGAGATGAGGAGGAATTTCTTCACTCAGAGGGAGTTGAATCTTTGGAATTCTCTACCCCAGAGGGCTGTGGATACTGATTCGTTGAGTATATTCAAGATTGAGATCGATAGACTTTTGAACTCTAAGGGAATCAAGGGATATGGGGATCGGGTGGGAAAGTGGAGTTGAGTTGAAGGTCAGCCATGATCTTATTGAATGGCGGAGCAGGCTCGAGATATCGTGTGGCCTACTCCTGCTCCTATTTCTTATGTTCTGATGTTCTCAGGGGTCCTACATATTAACTAGATCACTAGTCGAGCTCAGGGGTATCTGTTACTCTATATTTAAACCACCCGAGCCCCTCGATTAAGATCTCAGCCTGTAACTCACTCCTGGTATGTTATTGTATAATAACCTCCTCCATAGATTCAAAGAATGGCTACAGCACAGGAGGCCACCATTCGGCCCGCCAAGCCCATGCCGGCTTTCTGCAAGAGCAATCCAGTTAGTCCCATTCCCCCATAGCCCTGCAAATTTTTTCACTTCAAGTACTTAACCAATTCCCTTTAGAAGGCCATGATTGAATCCAGATCCTAACCACTCACTGTGTAAAGACGTTTTTCCTCATGTCGCCTTTGGCAAAAGAACGAATCACCTTAAATCTGTGTCCTCTGGTTCTTGACCCTTCCACCAATGGGAACAGTTTCTCTCTATCTACTCTGTCTCGACCCTTCATGATTTTGAATACCTCTATCAAATCTCCTCTCAACCTTCTCTGTTCCAAAGAGAACAACCCCAGCTTCTCCAGTCTATCCACGTAACTAAAGTCCCTCATCCCTGCAACCATTCTAGTAAATCTCTTCTGCACCCTCACTAAGGCCTTCACATCTTTCCTAAAGTGCAGTGCCCAGAACTGGACACAATATTCCAGTTGTGGCCGAACCAGTGTTTTATAAAGGTTCATCATAACTTCCTTGCTTTTGTACTCTATGCCTCTATTTATAAAGGCCAGTATGTTTTTCTAACCGCTTTCTCAACCTGCCCTGCCACCTTCAACGACCTGTGCATATATACCCCCAGGTCTCTCTGTTCCTGCACCCCCTTTACAAATGTACCCTTTAGTTTATATTGCCTCTACTCGTTCTTCATAGAATCATAGAATGGTTACAGCATGGAAGGAGGCCATTCGGCTCGTCGTGTCCGTGCCAGCTCTTTGCAAGAGTAATCCAGCTAGTCCCACTCCCCCGCCCTGTCCCCGTAGCCCTGCAAATTTTTTCCCTTCAAGTACTTGTCCAGTTCCCTTTTGAAAGCCACAACTGAATCTGCCTCCACCACCCCCTTGGGCAGTGCATTCAAGATCCTAACCACTCGCTGTGTAAAAAAAGTTTTTCCTCATGTCGCCTTTGGTTCTTTTGCCAATCACCTTAAATCTATGTCCTCTGGTTCTTGACCCTTCCGCCAATGAGAACAGTTTTTCTCTATCTATTCTGTCTAAACCTTTCATAATTTTGAATACCTCTATCAAATCTACTCTCAACCTTCTCTGCTCTAAGGAGAACAACCCCAGCTTCTGCAGTCTATCCACGTAACTGAAGTCATTCTCGTAAATCTCTTCTGCACTCTCTCTAAGGCCTTCACATCCTTCCGAAAGTACGGTGTTTAGAACTGGACACAATACTCCAGTTGTGGCTGAACCTACCGATCAAAATGTATCACTTTGCACTTCTCAGCGTTAAATTTCATCTGCCACATGTCCGCCCATGCCACCAGCTTGTGTATGTCCTCCTGAAGTCTATCACCATCCTCCTCACTGTTCACTGCACTTCCAAGTTTTGTGTCATCTGCAAATTTTGAAATTGTGTCCTGTACACCCAAGTCCAAGTCATTAATATAGATCAAGAAAAGCAGTGGTCCCAGCACTGACCCCTGGGGAACACCACCATATACCTTCCTCCAGTCCGAAAAACAACCATTCACCACTACTCTCTGTTTCCTGTCACTTAGCCAATTTTGTATCCATGCTGCCACTGCCCCTTTTATTCCATGGGCTTCAACTTTGATGACAAGCTTATTATGCGGCACTTTATCAAACGCCTTTTGAAAGTCCATATACACAACATAAACTGCATTGCCCTCATCGACCCTCTCTGTTACCTCATCAAAAAACTATCAAGTTAGTTAAACACGATTTGCCTTTAACAAATCCGTGCTGGCTTTCCCTAATCAATCCACACTTGTCCAAGTGACTGCTAATTCTGTCTCAGATTATCGTTTCTAAAAGTTTCCCCACCACCGAGGTTAAACTGACTGGCCTATAGTTGCTGGGTTTATCCTTTTGAGCTTATCCTTTTTTGAACAAGGGTGTAACATTTGCAATTTTCCAGTCCTCTGGCACCACCCCCGTATCTACTGATGTTTGGAAGATCATGGCCAGTACCTCCGCAATTGCCCCCCTTACTTCTTTCAGCAACCTAGAATGCATCCCATCCGGACCGGGTGACTTGTCTACTTTAAGTACAGCTAGCCTTTCTAGTACTCTTCTTTATCAATATTTAGCCCATCCAGTATCTCAACCACCTCCTATTTTACTGTGACTTTGGCAGCATCGTCTTCCTTGGTAAAGACAGCCCTGCTCCCCAGCTCACACTCGAGTTAGCATTGCTGCATGTCTCGCCTCCCTCGGTAACAGATCCTTGGAGAACCTTTGGCAATTTCTTCCCAACCTCCTCTTACTAGCACAAGTCTATGTCCCTATGACTCCACCTTGAGTCAGTGCCTAAACTCTGCTCCCAGCCCATTACCCACCTTCCTCTTTCAGTCTATTAAAGTGTAAATTTAATTCTCACCTGTTACCCACTCTCCTCAGATGGCGGATCAGCAGTCAGATGGCGTGTTCACTGATGGAGAAAGAAGCAGTGTATCTTCAACACCAAACTCCAATGTAAGTCCTTGGACGGTCCTGTGTATTTACCGGGAAGGGGCAGAGCAGGAAACATATCTGACAGGTTACATGGAATTTGGGTTAACTCCATGCTCCCTTGGTATTTGTCAGATTCTCCTGATCGATTTCTTGTGTTTAATAAATGTTGGAACCCGGTGTGATTCTGCCGATTGAGCCTTGCAGCCTGTGTTTGAGATCACATGGGGGCTAAGGGATGAAACTCTCCTCTCTGGTGGCTGCAAGGTGAGTTTCAGGCACTCTCATTTCAGTTGCTACTAGACACAAAGGGGTAGAATTTGGTAAACATTGCATTAGGGACAGATGTAAAATGGGGGTAAAGCAGATCTATTTACCTGCACCTACTCTGCACAGGCGTTGGTCCCACTGTTCAACTCGTGGGGCCCTGGGCGGATGCTTAAAACAGGTGCAAGGCCCTTACTTCACATATTTAAGGGGCCTAACTCCTGATGGGGGACAGAACCCCCCCCCCCCTTGCCCCGAATGCCCCTCTCGCCCCAACCCCCCACCCACCCTCAAATGCCCCTCTTGCCCCAACCCCCCACCCCCGTCGCTGTTACTCTGACACCTTTATGTGCTAAACCTCTATCTCTGATTTCTAGGTGTTTGTTGCATCTGTTCTCCAGGATGCAGAACTGGGACTAACTCCCGCTGCGTCCCCGGCCCATCAGACTTATGGAGCAATGGAAAACCGTGCAGATGAGACCAAAACAGAGGACCCTGGCCAAATGCAAAGCTTTGAAACAGATTTGGAAAGTCAGCAGCAGGAGACAGCTGCAGAATCACTGGTAGCGAATCTCACTGCCTATCACTAGTACCTGCTGTCGATAGCAATACTGTAGCAGGATATTGCTGGGGAGAAGGTCGAAGAATGTTTATCTCTTACCAGAGGCGCTCTATTTTAACGCGAGACACCTGCTGAATGTGGAGGGAAACGAGGACTGAAATTAGTGTCTCGCTTTTGTTGTGAAGTGCCGTGGGTTGGAGGCATATGTCCGATTGCTTTGTTCTATAACTACCTGCAATACTCCAGCTGAGAATGTCCAGGCAATCAGCATGGTCCAGTGAATGCTGCATGTTTCAGAGCGCCCAGACCAAGGGTCTGACTGCACGTGGGAGCTGGAAGGCTGCCTGAAACACGCTCCCGTCAAAGAACAATGTGCCTGAAGCCAGCCTCTCATCGAGGTCTGGCATCTTATGTTATTAGATTACATATTATTACTGCTTTAGTCTGTACAGTTTCAGACCAATTGTCTCTCGTTTTATTGCCACCTAATTCTTTGATTAGAATTAAAGACAGACTCACAACTCCACCCACAGACACATAGTTTCCCATCTCACTGCCCATTTCTCCTTCCCCCAAAAGCCTTAATCCTGAATGTAAGGTGGACATTTTACCTGAGCTGCAGGATCTAGCACCACTCAGAGTGCTTCACTGAGGGGAACATCGGAGTCCCTCCATCATAACATTGTTCATCTGCCTCTCACCCACGGCAGGATTCATTTCCTCTCCAATATCTTTCTCTTTAATAAAGACCAATGCCAAGTATTTATTAAATACTGCTGCCTTTTTTTGATCATCACCTACAATCCTCTGAGGTCCCACCTCACTGTTTACTGATTCCTGTTTAGCTCTTCATTTCCATGTCTCTGCCTTTCTGTTACCCTGCATTCTGCTGTATATCTCTCCATTCCCATTTATATCTGTCTTCATGTGCATTCCGACATTTTCATTTATTCTTTTGTCTCCTGCGTTCCCATGGGCTGCTGCATTCCCGTATATTCACATTCTTGTCACTGACACTGCCCTGGAGCGTTGCTTACTCTTCACACTATCTTTTTCTACATAACATTTCAAACTAATTCGCTGCGTGAAATGTTTCTGAGACGATGATGTGTTGAATCACCCAGTTTTTGTGCATGTTTTAGGCCCAAGGGAGGATTCCGAACAGTGCAGATGATTGCTGGTCCAAGAGTGAAACTTGCAAACCAATCTGAGTGTGTAAGATTCATGATGCAAGGAATCTGCCACCATTCATAGGCTTGGTCACAGAAAATGGGCAACCCCCATAAAGGCTTGCATGACATAAGGTGTAATCTGACAAGAACACATGATTGCCTACATTCATGGCTTTTTTGGATCATGAATATACACCTTAACCAAGTATGATCTAATAAAGGGGTCATTTTAGCCAATATAAGGAGGAAGCTTGTCATAGAGTTATACAGCACGGATAGAGGCCCTTCGGCCCATCGTGTCCGCGCCGGCCATCAAGCCCTGTCTACTCTAATCCCAGTCAGGCAAAGGCTGAAAGAAAGGCTGTAACCTTTCTAAGACATCCCAATGTTGTGGCAACACCAAAAACAGCAACCCCATCCACACTGTAATCACAGGCTGGGTGCCGAGGACTTACTTGTTGGGACTATGAAATGAATGATTTCTCTGACCCAAGTTTGATAACTGTCGAGTCTGAGACTGTTATCTCTAGCAGCTGGTTCAAATGGTGCGATCCCTTTAAAATCCACCTGCATAAGCAATCTACTTGTAGATCACTCACGGGGATAAACCTCAGGACACCCTGGTTACAGCTGCATTATTGAAATATTAGCATTGATAATTATTCTCTGTTCATTAATAATCCAAGTTACCATTTAAGAATTACAGAATCTTAGACAAATAGGCCTTCCATTCCAACAAGTCTGCTAATGTTATTCTCCATGAGGCACCCAGTCCAATCCCACTCTCCTGCTCACTCCCTGTACCCTTCAATATCCCACCCAGTCTAATCTCACTCCTGCTCACTCCCCGTATTCCTCAATATCCCACCCAGTCTAATCTCACTCTCCTGCTCACTCCCCGTATTCCTCAATATCCCACCCAGTCAAATCTCACTCTCCTGCTCACTCCCCGTACCCTTCAATATCCCACCCAGTCTAATCTCACTCTCCTGCTCACTCCCCGTATTCCTCAATATCCCACCCAGTCTAATCTCGCTCTCCTGCTCACTCCCCGTATTCCTCAATATCCCACCCAGTCAAATCTCACTCTCCTGCTCACTCCCCGTACCCTTCAATATCCCACCCAGTCTAATCTCGCTCTCCTGCTCACTCCCCGTATTCCTCAATATCCCACCCAGTCTAATCTCACTCTCCTGCTCACTCCCCGTACCCTTCAATATCCCACCCAGTCTAATCTCGCTCTCCTGCTCACTCCCCGTATTCCTCAATATCCCACCCAGTCTAATCTCACTCTCCTGCTCACTCCCCGTACTCTTCAATATCCCACCCAGTCCAATCTCACTCTCCTGCTCACTCCCCGTATTCCTCAATATCCCACCCAGTCAAATCTCACTCTCCTGCTCACTCCCCGTACCCTTCAATATCCCACCCAGTCTAATCTCACTCTCCTGCTCACTCCCTGTACCCTTCAATATCCCACCCAGTCAAATCTCACTCTCCTGCTCACTCCCTGTACCCTTCAATATCCCACCCAGTCTAATCTCACTCTCCTGCTCACTCCCCCTATTCCTCAATATCCCACCCAGTCAAATCTCACTCTCCTGCTCACTCCCCGTACCCTTCAATATCCCACCCAGTCGAATCTCACTCTCCTGCTCACTCCCCGTACCCTTCAATATCCCACCCAGTCTAATCTCGCTCTCCTGCTCACTCCCCGTATTCCTCAATATCCCACCCAGTCTAATCTCGCTCTCCTGCTCACTCCCCGTATTTCTCAATATTCCACCCAGTCTAATCTCACTGCTGCTCACTCCCTGTACCCTTCAGTATCCCACCCAGTCTAAACTCACTCCCCTTCCCTTCAGTATCCCACCCAGTCTAATCTCACTCTCCTGGTCACTCCCCTTCCCTTCAATATCCCACCCAGTCAAATCTCACTCTCCTGCTCACTCCCCTTCCCTTCAATATCCCACCCAGTCTAATCTCACTCTCCTGCTCACTCCCCGTTTTCCTCAATATTCCACCCAGTCTAATCTCACTGCTGCTCACTCCCCGTACCCTTCAATATTCCACCCAGTCTAATCTCACTCTCCTGCTCACTCCCCTTCCCTTCAATATTCCACCCAGTCTAATCTCACTCTCCTGCTCACTCCCTGTACCCTTCAATATTCCAACTAGTCACATCCCACTCCCGGCGAGAGAGAGAGTTTGAGTTAGCTCTATTCCAAATATAGTTATCAACGTGCAAGGTGGATCTATGCTGGAAAAGAGACAATTCATGAGGGAATGGATATCACATTTAAGATGGAGATTTGCTATTCTGATATACCAGGTGGGAGATATGAGGATCCAAGAGGAAGACGAGACATGCAACTGCACCAATGCAGAAGGACAAGCTCCTGAGTCATTGCTAAAGCTACAAGTGTTTCTGTAGTAAAATAAACCAATCAGACTTTTAATATATCTAACAGATTTGCTAAGGAAAGCTCTTAACTTGTTAACTATATAAAAGAGTCTCGGTATGAATTAATCCTTGGACATTGAGATCAATATCAATTTAAATCAGCGCAGTCAACTATCACTAGATTCCAGGGACATATCTGAACTGCCTTTGTAACCTCAATTATTAATTACACTAACATCTGCTCAATATTTTACGTACTTCAATGCTGCTGGTTGTGTAATAAGATTAATAAACAAATGTAATTATGACTTCACGGTCTGACTTTCTCTTTGAATGAATTAACAAACCCCTCTTGCCAACTTCTAATAGGAGACTGGCGGTGTAAGTGTTAACATAATCTGAACGGGTTGAGGCAAGATGATTTGGCAAGTGAAACTCAGCATTTAGTACTCTCCAGATGTTGCCTGAACAGTGAACAGTGACAGGGGAAGGGGGGGTTAAGGCAAGTGGGGGGAAGGGATTAAGGCAAGATCAGGGGGGGGGGGTGCGGGGTGAAGGCTTTATCTGGTGCCTTTTGATTAATATAGTAGTTTTCTAGTCCCAGTGTTCTTACAAACTCCCACCAGAAATGCTGTCATCAACAAATTTCGATAGTTTACAAAATAAGTAAATATGAATGTCCCCACCACAGATCCTGTGGAACACCCCTCACCACACCGCTCCAGACTGAGAAAACTCTTTTTACCCCCAACTATCTCTATCCGTGTGGCCACATTACCATTAATTCCATGTGCCACAGGTTTTGCCATAAGTCTCTGATGTGATACCTTATCAAATACTTTTTGAAACTCCATATAAACCACATCTACTGATTTTTCTTTATCTATTCTATCAAGTTTGAGTAACATCTTCAGTCCCATCTCAAATTTGCTTGAATCTCCGTGTTTATCTATAGAATCCCAGCCCTTTTTCCCTTCCTGTAACATCCTTGATATGTGCAGTTTAAACATTTCCTATTAACTTATGGTTCTGTTCAGATTTTTCCTTCCACTTCATCTGGAAAAAGTCCCTTTTTTCTCAGTATAATTTGATTTCTCCAGTCAAGTACTCTTGCACTCACTGTTTCTTTCCCCTTTGCTTTCCGATGGCCGACATCAGAGAGTTCAAAAAGAGGTGGCTGCAGAGATAGTGGATGCATTTGTTATGATCTTCCAAAATTCCCTACAGTCCCAGCAGATTGGAAGGGAGCAAATGTAACCCTGCTATTCAAGAAAGGAGGGAAAGAAAACAACAGGGAACTACAGACCAGTTAGCCTGACATTAGACAACATACAAATTAAGAGCAGGAGTAGGCCATTCGGCCCCTCGAGCCTGCTCTGCCATTTGATAAGATCATGGCTGATCTGATTGTGACCTCAACCCTACTTTCCCGTCTACCTACTATAACCTTTGACTCCCTTGTTAATCAGGAATCTATCTATCTCAGCCTTAAAAATATTTAGTGACCCTGCCTCCACCGCTCTCTGGGGAAGGGAGTTCCACAGACTCACGACCCTCTGAGAGAAAAAATTTCTCCTCATCTCCGACTTAAATGGGAGACCACTTATTTTTAAACTGCGGCCCCTCGTTCTAGTCTCTCCCACAAGGGAAAACATCCTCTCAGCATCTATCCCTTCAAATCCCCTCAGGATCTTATATGTTTCAATAAGATCACCTCTCATTCTTCTAAACTCCAGTGTATAAAGGCCCAACCTCTCCAACCTTTCCTCATAAGATAACCCCCTCCTCCCAGGAATCAGTCGAGTGAACCTTCTCTGAACCGCCTCCAAAGCAATTATGTCCTTTCTTAAACAAGGAGACCAAAACTGCACACAGTATTCTAGATGTGGTCTCACCAATGCCCTGTACAACTGTAGCAAAACATCTCTACTTTTATATTCCATTCCCCTTGCAATAAATGACAACGTTCCATTTGCCTTCCTAATCACTTGCTGTATCTGCATACTAACTTTTTGTGATTCATGTACTAGGACACCCAGATCCCTCTGTACCTGAGTTCTGCAAACTCTATTTAAATAATATACTGCTTTTCTATTCCTCCTGCCAAAGTGGACAAGTTCACATTTTCCCACATTATACTCCATCTGCCAAATTTTTGCCCACTCATTTAACCTATCTATATCCCTTTGCAGACTCCTTATGTTCTATTCACAACTTACTTTCCTACCTACCTTTGTGTGATCAGCAAATTTAGCAACCATACATTCGGTCCCTTCATCCAAGTCATTGATATAGACTGTAAATTGTTGAGGCCCAAACACTGATCCATTGGCACTCCTCTAGTTACATCTTGCCAACCTAAAAATTACCCATTTATGCCTTCTCTCTGTTTCCTGTTAGCTAACCAATCCTTTATCCATGCTAATACGTTACCCCCTACACCATGAGCTCTTATTTTGTGTAGTAGCCTTTGATGTGGCACCTTGTCAAAAGTCTTCTGGAAATCCAAGTACACCACATCCAAGGATCCCCTTTATCCACATTGCTTGTTACTTCCTCAAAGAACTCTAATAAATTAGTCAAACACGATTTCCCTTTCACAAAGCAGTGTTGACTCTGCCTGATTGCATTGAGATTTTCTAAGTCATAGAGTTATACAGCACGGATAGAGGCCCTTCGGCCCATCGTGTCCGCGCCGGCCATCAAGCCCTGTCTACTCTAATCCCATATTCCAGCATTTGGTCCGTAGCCTTGTATGCTATGGCATCTCAAGTGCTCATCCAAATGCTTCTTGAATGTTGTGAGGGTTCCTGCCTCCACAACCCTTTCAGGCAGTGAGTTCCAGACTCCAACCACCCTCTGGGTGAAAAAGTTCTTTCTCAAATCCCCTCTAAACCTCTCGCCTTTTACCTTGAATCTAGTGCCCTGATATAACCTTATTAATGACTTAGATGAAGGCATAGAAAGTCTCATATCTAAGTTTGCCGATGACACAAAGATTGGTGGCATTCTAAGCAGTGTAGATGAAAACATAAAATTACAAAGCGATATTGATAGATTTGGTGAATGGGCAAAACTGTGGCAATTGGAATTCAGTGTAGACAAATGTGAGGTCATCCACTTTGGATCAAAAAAGGATAGAACAGGGTACTTTCTAAATGGTAAAAAGATAAAAACACTGGATGTCCAAAGGGACTTAGGGGTTCAGGTACATAGATCATTGAAGTGTCATGAACAGGTGCAGAAAATAATCAAGAAGGCTAATGGAATGTTGGCCTTAATATCTAGAGGACGAGAGTACAAGGGGGCAGAAGTTATGCTGCAGCTATACAAAACCCTGGTTAGACCGCACCTGGAGTACTGTGAGCAGTTCTGGGCATCGCACCTTCGGAAGGACATATTGGCCTTGGAGGGAGTGCAGCGTAGGTTTACTAGAATGATACCAGGACTTCAAGGGTTAAGTTACGAGGAGAGATTACACAAATTGGGGTTGTATTCTCTAGAGTTTATAAGGTGATCAGATCGAGGTGTATAAGATATTAAGGGGAACAGATAGGGTGGATAGAGAAAAACTATTTCCGCTGGTTGGGGATTTTAGGAGTAGGGGGCACAGTCTCAAAATTAGAGCCAGACCTTTCAGGAGCGAGATTAGAAAACATTTCGATACACAAAGGGTTGTAGAAGTTTGGAACTTTCTTCCACAAACAGCAATTGATACTAGCTCAATTGCTAAATTTAAATCTGAGATAGATAGCTTTTTGGCAACCAAAGGTATTAAGGGATATGGGCCAAAGGCAGGTATATGGAGTTAGATCACAGATCAGCCATGATCTTATCAAATGGCGGAGCAGGCACGAGGGGCTGAATGGCCTACTCCTGTTCCTATGTTCCTATAACCTTCTTAATAATAGATTCTAGCATTTTCCCTATGACAGATGTTAAGCTAACTGGCCTGTAATTTCCTGCTTTCTGTCTCCCTCCTTTCTTGAATAGAGGAGTTACATTCGCTATTTTCCAATCTGATGGGACCCTTCCAGAATCTAGGGAATTTTGGAAAATTAATAGTAATGCATCTACTATCTCTGCAGCCACTTCTTTTAAGACCCTAGGGTGAAGTCTGTCAGGACCTGGGGACTTATTAGCTTTTAGTTCTAATATTTTTTTCAAAACCCTTTCCCTGGTGATTGTAAATGTTTTAAGTTCCTCCCTCCCCTTCACCTCTTGATTCACAATTATTTCTGGCATGTTATTTATATCCTCTACAGTGAAGACGGACACAAAATAGTCATCGGGAAAATGCTGGAATCCATTATTAAGGAAGTGGTAACACGGCACTTAGAAAATCATAATATGATTAGGCAGAGTCAACATGATTTTATGAAAGGGAAATCACGTTTAACAAATTTATTAGAGTTTTTTGAGGATGTAACTAGCAGGGTAGATAAAGGGGAACTAGTGGATGTAGTATATTTGGATTTTCAAAAGGCATTTGATATGGTGCCACATAAAAGGTTGTTACTCAACATAAGGACTTATGGGGTTGGGGGTAATATATTAGCATAGATAGAGGATTGGTTTAAGGACAGAAAACAGTAGGGTTAAACAGGTCATTTTCAGGCTGGCAGGCTGTAACTAGTGGGGTGCTGCAAGGATCGGTGCTCGGGCCCCAGCTATTTACCATCTATATTAATGACTTGGATGAAGAGACCAAGTGTAATGTATCCAAGTTTGCTGACGATACAAAGCTAGGTGGGAAAGTAAGCTGTGAGGAGGTCACAGAGTCTGCAAAAGGATATACACAGGTTAAGGGAGTGGGCAAGAAGATGGCAGATGGAGTATAATGTAGGGAAATGTGAGGTTATTCACTTTGGTAGGAAGAATAGAAAAACAGAATATTTTTAAAATGTTGGTGTTCAGAGAGATTTGGGTGTCCTCGTACAAGAGATACAAAAAGTTAACATGCAGATACAGCAGGTAATTAGGAAGGCAAATAGTATGTTGGCCTTTATTGCAAGGTGGGTGAAGTACAAGAGTAAGGAAGTCTTACTACAATTGCACAGGGCTTTGGTGAGACCTCATCTGGAGTACTGCGGACAGTTTTGGTCTCCTTATCTAAGGAAGGATATACTTGACTTGGAGGCGGCGCAACGAAGATTCACTCGATTGATTCCTGGGATGAGAGGGTTGTCCTATGAGGAGTGGTTAAGTAGAATGGGCCTATACTCTCTGGAATTTCGAAGAATGAGAGGTGATCTCATTGAAACATATAAGATTCTGAGGGGGCTTGACAGGATAGACGCTGAGAGGCTGCTTCCCCTGGCTGGAGAGTCGAGAACTAGGAGGCATGGTCTCAGGATAAGAGGTCGGCCATTTAGGACTGAGATGAGGAGGAATTTTTTCACTCAGAGGGTTGTGAATCTTTGGAATTCTCTACCGCAGAGGGCTGTGGATGCTGAGTCATTGAGCATATTCAAGACTGAAATCGATAGATTTTGTACACTAAGGGAATCAAGGGATATGGGGTTGGGGCGGGAAAGTGGAATTGAGGTCAAAGATCAGCCATGATCTTATTGAATGGTGGAGCAGGCTTGAGGGGCCGAATGGTCTACTTTTACTCCTATTTCTTACGTTCTTATGTTCCTCACACTGACCCTAATAATACCCTGCATCACTTCAGAAGCTTGACCCTACTCTCCAGTTACTTATTTGCTCTGCCTCATTATCCAGGTAACAACATGCATTTGCAGTGCTGCTGTATTGCAATAAATGCAGATCTACCTAAATCAGAAAAAGTAGTGTTATTCAATGTATTTTTATTATATGATACATACATACAGGTACGAAAAAATGTATTTTTCTAAATTAGCTATTGTACAGTTCCATTGTTGGCACCTTTTACCTGATCTGCGGCACCTTACACAGAAACAGTCTGTTATACACCACAGCAGAAGGCAGTAGGTCTGGCTTTTAAGAAAATTACAAAGTTCAGGACCAGCAGTTATCAAACAGAATGGACCTTATTTATACCTTAGGTAGCGAGAATGCCCACACTCTTCACGTCAACATTTACACTCACATACTCTTTATTAATTGACTATGACATTTGTTAGTTCCAAGGGGAGAGATTAATAAGTGCACCACTCGCTTTGACAGCTATAGAAGAGTTTATCAAAAGCTTAAGGCAATGGAAGTTATCCTCCCTGTTCACAAAATCTTTGCTCCAACCTTGTGCCAGTTACAATGAAGAGCGACCGTGACCTATCGTTGACCTCTAGTAAGGTTCAGAACTCCCAGGATTCCATCCACCTCAATCCTGCCATGGGACTCTGAGGATCATGAGCAAGTGGTCCAATCATACCATAGGACAGGGGATGGAACAAGTAGAAGCTAGAATTTAAAAAAAACAATAAATCATCATTAGTGTAACTCACGCTGTGCAGAAAGCTGTGTACCTTAAGCCACACTTGGAGGAACTAGCTACAATTTGCATTTCAGATTCTATACTGGTTAGACGAGAAAGAGCCTGAATGGTGCAGTGGGAAAGGCAGAACGCAGGTACTGGGCGATGGTCTGTTACACAGCAATAACTAATTCTAGCCAGGCTGAAGAGGCAGATACTAACCACTACTCCAATTCGGAGAGAAGGAACATGGCAGGGAGGGGAGATTGGGGGAGGATGAAACAGGAGGAAGAACATTATCTTGGTCTGTTTTTTGGGCTTACTTCGCAGAAATTAGGTCCACATAGAAATCAACGACATAGGTAGAACTAGGAATGAGGTGCTGCTGAGGGAGTTTGAGCTAGGTCCAAACTAAAAAGCAGAACCTCCAAGGTAATAATCTCTGAATTACTATCTGAGCCAGGTGCAAATTGGCATAGGGACAAAGATCAGAGAATTAAATGCATGGCTCAAAGATTGGTGTGGGAGACGGGGGTTTCAATTCATGGGGCACTGGCACCAGTACTGGGGAAAGAGGGAGCTGTTCCGTTGGGACGGACTACACTTCAACCAGGCTGGAACCAGTGTCCTGGTGAATTAAATAACTAGGGTGGTAGATCGGGCTTTAGACTTATAAATTTACCCGTACCCGAACCCACCCCTCCACCCCCCGTCTTATTAGTTTAAGGAGAAAAGTCAAGGCTGCAGAGCAGGGTAGCAATTTGTGAGTGTGTCAGGAAGGGACAGAGAGTTTCACAAAGGTAATAAGGCATTAGTAAAGGAGGTCACATCAGGGAAAAATAGTAAAAAGTTAAAATGAAAGGCGCTGTATCTGAATGCACAAAGCATTCGGATCAAGACAGATGAATCAATGGCACAAATAGAGATAAATGGGTTTGATCTAACAGCCATTACTGAGAATTGGTTGCAAGGTGACCAAGGTTGGGAACTAAATATTCCAGGGTACTTGACAGTTAGAAAAGAGGGGCAAAATGGAAAATGGAGAGGTGGGGGGGGGTTATCCCTGATAATAAAGGATGAGATTAAAGTAGAGAGAAAGGATCTTAGCTCAGAAAATCAGGATGTAGAATCAATATGGGTGGAGTCAAGAAATAAGGGGCAGAAAACACTGGTGGGAGTAGATTACAGGCCCCCTAACAGTAGTTGTGATGTTGGACAGAGTATAAATCAGGAAATTAGAGGAGCATGTAACAGGGGTAATGCAATAATCATGGGGGACTTTAATCTTCATATGGACTGGGCAAATCAAATTGGCAAAAGTAGTATGGAGGACGAGTTCATGGAATGCATTCGAGATAGTTTCCTAGAACAATGTGTCGAGGAACCAACTAGGGAACAGGCTATTTTCATAGAATCGTCACAGCACAGAGAGGCCATTCGGCCCATTGAGCCCATGCCAGCTCTTTGTAAGAGCAATCCAGTTAGTCCCATTCCCCTGCTCTTTCCCCGTAGCCCTGCAATTTTTTTCCCTTCAAGTATTTATCCAATTCCGTTTTGAAAGCCACGATTGAATTTGCTTCCACCACCCTTTCAGGCAGCACATTTCAGATCATAACTTTTTAAAAATTCGTTCATGGGATGTGGGCGTCGCTGGCGAGGCCGGCATTTATTGCCCATCCCTAATTGCCCTTGAGAAGGTGGTGGTGAGCCGCCTTCTTGAACCGCTGCAGTCCGTGTGGTGAAGATTCTCCCACAGTGCTGTTAGGAAGGGAGTTCCAGGATTTTGACCCAGCAACGATGAAGGACTGGCGATATATTTCCAAGTCGGGATGGAACGTGCAGGTGGTGTTGTTCTCATGTGCCTGCTGCTCTTGTCCTTCTAGGTGGTAGAGGTCGCGGGTTTGGGAGGTGCTGTCGAAGAAGCCTTGGCGAGTTGCTGCAGTGCATCCTGTGGATGGTACACACTGCAGCTACAGTGCGCCAGTGGTGAAGGATGTGAATGTTTAGGGTGTTGGATGGGGTGCCAATCAAGCGGGCTGCTTTTTCCTGGATGTTGTCGAGCTTCTTGAGTGTTGTTGGAGCTGCACTCATCCAGGCAAGTGGAAAGTATTCCATCACACTCCTGACTTGTGCCTTGTAGATGGTGGAAAGGCTTTGGGGAGTCAGGAGGTGAGTCACTCGCCGCAGAATACCCAGCCTCTGACCTGCTCTTGTAGCCACAGTATTTATGTGGCTGGTCCAGCTAAGTTTCTGGTCAATGGTGACCCTCAGGATGTTGATGGTGGAGGATTTGGTGATGGTAATACTGTTGAATGTCAAGGGGAGGTGGTTAGACTCTCTCTTGTTGGAGATGGTCATTGCCTGGCACTTGTCTGGCGCGAATGTTACTTGCCACTCATCAGCCCAAGCCTGGATGTTGTCCAGGTCTTGCTGCATGCGGGCACGGACTGCTTCTTTATTTGAGGGGTTGCGAATGGAAATGATCACTGTGCAATCGTCAGCGAACTTCCCCATTTCTGACCTTATGATGGAGGGAAGGTCATTGATGAAGCAGCTGAAGATGGTTGGGCCTACTTGCTCGTAAAAAAGTTTCTCCTCATGTCGCCTTTGGTTCTTTTGCCAATCACCTTAAATCTGTGCTGTCTGGTTCTCGATCCTGCCGCTAACGGGAACAGTTTCTCTTTATTTTCTTTATCTAAACCAGTCATGATTTTAAACAAGTCTATGAAATCTCCTCTCAACCTCAGCGTCTCCAGTCCATCCATGTAACTGCAGTCCCTCATCCCTGGAACCATTATAGAAAATCTTTTCTGCACCCTCTCTGAGGCCTTCACATCCTTCCTAAAGTGTGGTGCCCAGAATTGGACACAATACTCCAGTTGTGGCCGAATAAGTGTTCATAGAAAATTTACGGCACAGGAGGCCATTCGGCCCATCGTGTCTGCGCTGGACAAAAATGAGCCACCCAGCCGAATCCCACTTTCAAGCACTTGGTCCGTAGCCTTGTAGGTCAGCGCACTTCAGATGCGCATACAGATACTTTTTAAAATGAGATGAGAGTTTCTGTTTCCACCACCCTTTCAGGCAGTGAGTTCCAGACCCCCACCACCATCTGGGTGAAAAACATTTCCTTAGCTCACCTCTAATCCTTCTACTAATCACTTTAAATCTATGCCCCCTGGTTATTGACCTCTCTGCTAAGGGAAATAAGTCCTTCCTATCCACTCTATCTAGGCCCCTTATAATTTTGTACGTGTCAATCAAATCACCCCTCAGCCTCCTCTGTTCCACAGGAAACAACCCTACCTTATCCAATCTTTCCTCATAGCTAAAATTCTCCAGTCCTGGCAACACTCGTAAATCTCCTCTGCACCCTCTCTAGTGCAATCACATCCTTCCTGTAATGTGGTGACCAGAACTGTACACAGTACTCAAGCTGTGGCCTAACTAGTGTTTTATACAGTTCCAGCATAACCTCCCTGCTGTTATATTCTATGCCTCGGCTAATAAAGGAAAGTATTCCATGTACCTTCTTAACCACTTTACCTACCTGTCCTACGACCTTCAGGGATCTGTGGACATGCACTCCAAGGTCCCTCTCTTCCTCTACACCTCTCAGTATCCTCCCATTTATTGTGTATTCCCTTGCCTTGTTTGCCCTCCCCAAATGCATTACCTCACACTTCTCTGGATTGAATTCCATTTGCCACTTTTCTACCCACCTGACCAGTCCATTGATATCTTCCTGCAGTCTACAGCTTTCCTCCTCACTATCATTTTCCAAACTTCACCGGGTACAGGTGTAGTGCCGGAGGATTGGAGGGCAGCTAACCTTGTACTGTTTAAAGGGGAGCGAAGGATAGACCGAGTAATTCCTGGCCAGTCAGCCTAACCTCGGTGGTGGGCAAATTATTGGAATCAATTCTGAGGGGCAGGATAAACTGTCACTTAGAAAGGCACGGACTAATCAAGGACAATCAGCATAGATTTGTTAAGGGAAGGTCGTGTCTAACTAACTTGATTGAATTTTTCGATGAGGTGACAAGGAGGATTGATGAGGGTAGCGCAATTGATGTAGTCTACATGGATTTTAGCAAGGCTTTTGATAAGGTCCCACGTGGCAGATTGGGATCCAAGGGAATGTGGCAAATTGGATCCAAAATTGGCTCAGTGGCAGGAAGCAAAGGGTAATGGTTGACGGGTGTTTTTGCAACTGGAGGGCTGTTTCCATGGGGTGCCGCAGGGCTCGGTACTAGGTCCTTTGCTTTTTGTGCTATACATGAACGATTTGGACTTAAACGTAGGGGGCATGATTAAGAAATTTGCAGATGACACAAAGATAGGCCGTGTGGTTGATAGTGAGGAGGAAAGCTGTAGACTGCAGGAAGATATCAATGGACTGGTCAGATGGGCAGGAAAGTGGCAAATGGAGTTCAATCCAGAGAAGTGTGTGGTAATGCATTTGGGGAGAGCAAACAAGGCAAGGGAATACACAATAAATGGGAGGATACTGAGAGGTGCAGAGGAAGTGAAGGACCTTGGAGTGCATGTTCACAGATCCCTGAAGGTAACAGGACAGGTAGATAAGGTGGTTAAGAAGGCATATGGAATACTTTCCTTTATTAGCCGAGGCACGGAATATAAAAGCAGGGATGTTATGCTGGAACTGTATAAAACACTAGTTAGGTCACAGCTTGGGTACTGTGTACAGTTCTGGTCACCACATTACAAGAAGGATGTAATTGCACTAGAGAGGGTGCAGAGGAGATTTACGAGGATGTTGCCAGGACTGGAGAATTTTAGCTTTGATGACAGATTGGATAGGCTGGGGTTGTTTTCCTTGGAACAGAGGAGGCTGAGGGGTGATTTGATTGAGGTGTACAAAATTATGAGGGGCCGAGATAGAGTGGATAGGAAGGACCTATTTCCCATAGCGGAGAGGTCAATAACCAGGGGGCGTAGATTTAAAGTGATTAGTAGAAGGATTAAAGCAGAAATTAGGAAAATTTTTTTCACCCAGAGGGTGGTGGGAGTCTGGAACTCCCAGGTTCAACATGACTTCCATACTTTTGTACTCTATGGGCCTGATTTTAGCAGGCCTGCGGGTTTCCGGCGGGTTGGGTTTCAGGTGCGTGGCCTCCGCGCCCGGTGAAATTAGTGGGTTTCCTGCGCGATCGTAGCAGGCATTCCACTAATTGGAGCCACTTACCTGCTCCTCCGGGGTCCGCGCTGCTGGTCTGCGCGTCGGGCGGGCTACGCATGCGCAGTATGATCTGTCAGCTGGAGGCTCTCCAGTTAAAGGGGCAGTCCTCCACTGACAGATGCTGCAACCAATGGAACAAATTACAGCATGGAGCAGCCCAGGGGGAAGGCTGCTCCCAGTTTAATGATGCCTCACCCCAGGTACCATCAGATGGGGTGAGGAGGAGGGGGAGGACAGAGATCTTCCACCCGGCGGGCGGGAGGAAGCGGCCTGCCTCTGCCACCAAGAAGGCCTGGCTCGAGGTGGCAGAGGGGGTCACCTGCGCCACCAACATATCGCCCACCTGCATACAGTGCAGGAGGCGCTCCAATGACCGCAGTAGGTCAGCCACAGTGAGAACACGTAGTCTTTCCCCTACACTCCGTCTGCCACAACACTGCCCCCACCCCACATCTCCTTCGGCACCGCCAACACCACTCTGTCACATCACCCCTCATACCCACTCAAACCCCATCCTCATCTTACCTGCACCTACTCACCTCGCGAGTACTCACCCCGCCACTAACACGCAACCCAATCCTCATATAATTTCATGGCTCTATCCCATACGCACCCTCTTGTGCATCTCCCTCACGGCCAGCCTCACTCAACCTGCCACCACCTGTGCTGCAGCCACAGGGCATGCATCACATATGTGCAGTAGGCAGCGTAAGGCAAACGTGTCGTGAGCATGAAGGGGATGCACAAGGGTGCTTGAGGGTTTGTCATGGGTGTTACCTATATTGAATTTCAGAACAACTCACATCACACATTATATTGGCACGACCACTGCCATGTCTCCGCGAATCCTGTCTGTTTTGTGCAATAATGCCCGCTCCTGGGTATCACTATGAGGACCCACCACTGATGCCACCATTGTGTTACTGCAGAGTAGGTGCAGGTGTATTTGCAGGGCTCTTCCGCGCAGACGACTGAGAGACATCGGCGGTGTACCCGGCTGCACCCTGGAAGGATGCGGAGGAGAAGTTGTGGAGGGCAGTGGTGACTTTGGCAGCGACAGGTAAGCAGATGGTGGTGGGGCCAGCCAGGAGCAGCTCGGCATGAAAGAGGCTGCAGATGTCCACGACTACATGTCGAGTGAATCTGCAGCTCCATGTGCACTGCTGCTCAGAGAGGTCCGGGGAGCTGCGCCTCGGTCTGTGGACCCTGTGGCGAGGGTAGTGCCCTCTGCGACGCGTCTCTCTCTGCGGTAGCCCTCCCTCCTGCTGTACAGGTGGATGTGTCACAGCATTCTGTTGTGCAGCTCCACGTGTCAGAGGTGGACGGCGTGGATGGTGATGTTGTGCGCCCTCCGAGGAAGTCATGACTGCAGCTACGGCGGCCCCCATCCGCAATATGTACATCTGAGGGGGTCCGCAAGGTAGGCACATGTCTCCGGACCCCGGGGTGAGTGTGCAGGTTGGTGACTTTGACCGTCAGGAGGGGGGTCCCAAGTGACAGAGCGGCCTCCTGCAATGGGTCAGGGTCTCCCCCCCCGACCTGTCAAATGGACCTTTGCAGCTGCCACAGGCTGACGGCTGCAACACGTCCAGTTCAACTAGGACGGTTTCCCCCAGTGTGTGAAACAGTCCCATGTTTCTCCAAAATCACACACAGTCCCTTAATCAGGTCAGTTAATGACCTGAACAAGCAAAATAAATGCACTCAAGTGGCATCCCGCTGGCTTTAATTGCCTGCGGGATTCCCACCAGCGGGGGCTGCGCTCGCACCCCCGCACGTCATCGGGGAACCCGGAAGTGGTCGGGATCGTGGCGCGATCCGGTCCCGCACCTGGATTTCGGGATTTTCGCCCCCCCCCCGCCGAGAACGCACCCGGTAGCGGGTGCTAAAATCGGGCCCTATGCCTCTATTTACAAAGCCCAGGATCCCGTATGCTTTTTTAACCGCTTTCTCAACCTGCTCTGCCACCTTCAACGATTTGTGTGCATATACCCCCAGGTCTCTCTGTTCCTGTACCCCTTTAGAATTGTATCATTTAGCTTATATTGCCTCTCCTCGTTCTTCCTGCCAAAATGTATCACTTCATACTTCTCTGCGTTAAACTTCATCTGCCACGTGTCCGCCCATTCCACCAGCCTGTCTATATCGTCTTGAAGTCTATCACTATCCTCCTCACTGTTCGCTACACTTCCAAGTTTTGTCTCATCTGCAAATTTTGAAATTGTGCCCTGTACATCCAAGTCCAAGTCATTAATATATATCAAGAAAACTAAGCGATCCTTGCATCAACCCTTGGGGAACACCACTGTTCACCTTCCTCCAGTCTGAAAAACAACTGTTCACCAATACTCTGTTTCCTGTCGCTTAGCCAATTTCGTACCCATCCTGCCACTGCCCCTTTTATTCACTGGGCTTGAAATTTGCTGACAAGCCTATTATGCGGCACTTTATCAAACGCCTTTTGAAAGTCCATATAGACCACATCAACCGCGTTACCCTCATCAAAAAACTCAATCAAGTTAGTTGTTACTACAAGTTATTAGTTAACACAAAAGCAGGGAAGTCATAATGAACCTTTATAAAACTCTGGTTCGACTACAACTGGAGTATTGTGTCCAGTTTTATGCCCCACGCTTTAGGAAAGACTTGAAGGCCTTAGAGAGGGTGCAGAAAAGATTTACTAGAATGATTCCAGGGGTGCGGGACTTTAGTTACGTGAATAGGCTGGAGGAGCTGGGGTTGTTCTCCTGGAACAGAGACAGTTGCGAGGCGATTTGATGGAGGTATTTAAAATCATGAAGGGTCGAGACAGAGTAGATAGAGAGAAACTGTTCCCATTGGCAGAAGGATCAAGAACCAGAGGACATAGATTTAAGGTGATTGGCAAAAGAACCAAAGGTGACATGAAGAAAAACTTATTTACACAGCGAGTGGTTAGGATCTGGAATGCACTGCAGGGGAGATAGTGGAGGCAGATTCAATCACGGCTTTCAACAGGGAACGGGATACGTACTTGAAAGGAAAAAACTGCAGGGCTTCGGGGATAGGGACTCCCTGGATTGCTCTTGCATAGAGCCGGCACGGACTTCTTCCAAATGGCCTCCTTCCGTGCTGTAACCTTTCTATAATTCTATAACATCAAGGCAGCATTTGACAGAGTGTGGCACCAAGGAGCCCTAGTAAAACTCTCCAGTGGCTGGAGTCATATCTAGTACAAAGGAAGATGGTAGCGGTTGTTGGAGGCCAATCATCTCAGCCCCAGAACATTGCTGCAGGAGTTCCTCAGGGCAGTGTCCTAGGCCCAACCACCTTCAGCTGCTTCATCAATGACCTTCCCTCCATCATAAGGTCAGAAATGGGGATGTTCGCTGATGATTGCACAGTGTTCAGTTCCATTCGCAACCCCTCAAATAATGAAGCAGTCCGAGCCCGCATGCAGCAAGACCGGGACAACATCCAGGCTTGGGCTCATAAGTAGCAAGTAACATTCGCGCCAGACAAGTGCCAGGCAATGACCATCTCCAACAAGAGAGAGTCTAACCACCTCACCTCGACATTCAACGGCATTACCATCGCCGAATCCCCCACCATCAACATCCTGGGGGTCACCATTGACCAGAAACTTAACTGGACCAGCCATATAAATACTGTGGCTACAAGAGCAGGTCAGAGGCTGGGTATTCTGTGGCGAGTGACTCACCTCCTGACTCCCCAAAGCCTTTCCACCATCTACAAGGCACAAGTCAGGAGTGTGATGGAATACTCTTCACTTGCCTGGATGAGTGCAGCTCCAACAACACTCAACAAGCTCGACACCATCCAGGACGAAGCAGCTAGCTTTATTTGCACCCCATCCACCACCCAAAACATTCACTCCCTTCACCACCGGCGCACTATGGCTGCAGTGTGCACCATCCACAGGATGCACGATCCACAGGATGCACTGCAGCAACTCGTCAAGGCTTCTTCGACAGCACCTCCCAAACCCGTGACCTCTACCACCTAGAAGGACAAGGGCAGCAGGCACATGGGAACATCACCACCTGCACGTTCCCCTCCAAGTCACACACCATCCCAACTTGGAAATATAGCGCCGTTCCTTCATCGTCGCTGGGTCAAAATCCTGGAACTCCCTTCCTAACAGCACTGTGGGAGAACCCTCACCACACGGACTGCAGCGGTTCAAGAAGGCGGCTCACCACCACCTTCTCAAGGGCAATTAGGGATGGGCAATAAATGCTGGCCTCGCCAGCGACGCCCACATCCCATGAATGAATTTTTAAAAAAGATTCTTGTTAAACACGATTTGCCTGTAACAAATCTGTGCTGGCTTTCCTTTATTAATCCACGCTCGTCCAAGTGACAATTAATTTTGTCCCAGATTTATCGTTTCTAAAAGCTCCCCACCACTGAGGTTAAACTGACTGGCCTGTAGTTTATCCTTACACTCTTTTGTACAAGGGTGGGACATTTGCAATTCTCCAGTCCACTGGCACCACCCCTATACCTACGGATGATTGGAAGATTATGGCCAGCCTCTCTGCAATTTCCCCCCTTACTTCCTTCAGCAATCTAGGTTGCATCCCATCCGAACCGGGTGACTTATCTACTTTAAGCATAGCCAGCCTTTCTAGTACCTCCTCTATCAATTTTCTCCCCATTCAGTATCTCAACTACCTCCCCTAGTATTAGATCTAATATTGTTTAATGAGCTACGGTTAATTAGCAATCTTATAGTTAAGGATCCTCTGGGGCAGAGCAATCAATATGATGGAATTTCATGTTGAGTTTGAGAGTGAAGTAGCTAAATCCGAAACTAGGATCTTAAATTTAAACAAAGCCAATTACGTAGGTACGAGAAGCAAGTTGGCAAAGTTAGATTAGAAAAATTAGATTAAAAGATATGACGGTAGATAAGCAATGGCTAACATTTAAAGAAATAATTCATCATTCTCAACAAATATACATTCCCTTGAGGAATAAAATATTCACGGGAAAAATGATCAACCATGGCTAACTAGAGAAGTTAAGGATCGTATTAGAATATAAGAACATAAGAAATAGGAGCAGGAGTCAGCCATACAGCCCCTCGAGCCTGCTCCGCCATTCAATAAGATCATGGCTGATCTTCAACCTCAACTCCACTTTCCCGCCCAATCCCCATAGCCCTTGATTCCCCAAGAGTCCAAAAATCTATCTATCTCAGCCTTGAATATACTCAACGACTGAGCATCCACAGCCCTCTGGGGTAGAGAATTCCAAAGATTCACAATCATCTGAGTGAAGAAATTCCTCCTCATCTCAGTCTTAAATGACTGATGTGGAGATGCCAGTGATGGACTGGGGTGGACAAATGTAAGGAGTCGCACAACACCAGGTTATAGTCCAACAGCTTTATTTGAAATCACAAGCTTTCGGAGCTTTGCTCCTTCGTCAGGTGAAGTGAAGAGTTACATAAAGGCACAGCATATATAGTCAGGCATTGTTCTCTGACAATATATGCTGTGCCTTTATGTAACTCTTCAAATAAAGCTGTTGGACTATAACCTGGTGTTGTGCGACTCCTTACATTAAATGACTGACCCCTTATCCTGCGACTATGTCCCCTAGTTCTATACTCTTTAGCCAGGGGAAACAACCTCTTAGCATTTACACTGTCAAGGCCCCTCATAACCTTATATGTTTCAATGAGATCACCTCTCATTCTTCTAAACTCCAGAGAGGATAGGCCCATTCTACTCAACCTCTCCTCACAGGTCAACCCTCTCATCCCAGGAATTAATCTAGTGAACCTTCATTGCACCTCTTCCAAGGCGAATGTATCCTTCCTTAGATAAGGAGGCCAAAATTGTACGCAGTACTCCAGGTGAGGTCTCTCCAAAGCCTTTTTTAATTGTAGTAAGACTTCCTTAGTCTTGTACTCCAACCCCCTTGCAATAAAGGCTAACATGCCATTTGCCTTTCCTAATTGCCTGCTGTACCTGCTTTCTAACTTTTTGTGTTTCTTGTAAGAGGACACCCAAGTCTCTCTGAACACCAACATTTAATAGTTCCTAACTATTTGAAAAATATTCTATTTTTCTATTCTTCCTACCAAAGTGAATAACCTCACATTTCCCCACATTATACTCCATCTGCCACCTTCTTGCCCACTCACTTAACCTGTCTATATCCCATTGCAGACTCTGTGTCCTCACAGCTTACTTTCCCACCTAGCTTTGTATCGTCAGCAAACTTGGATACATTACACTCGGTCCCTTCATCTAAGTCATTAATATAGATTGTAAATAGCTGAGGCCCAAGCACTGATCCTTGCGGCACCCCACTAGTTGCAGCCTGCCAACCTGAAAATGATCCATTTATCCCTACTCTCTGTTTTCTGTCCATTAACCAATCCTCTATCCATGTTAATATATTACCCCCAACCCCATGAGCCCTTATCTTGTGTAACACCTTATCGAATGCCTTTTGAATATCCAAATATATGACATCCACTGGTTCCCCTTTATCTACCCTGCTAGTTACATTCTCAAAAAACTAATAAATTTGTGAAACACGATTTAGATTAAAAGAAGAGGCTTACAATGTTTCCAAAAAGAGTAGTAAGCCTGAGGATTGGGAGCGATTTAGAAATCAGCAAAGGATGACCAAGAAATTGACAGAGGGAGAAAATTGAATATGAAAGTAAACTAGCCAGAAATATAAAAACAGATTGTAAGAGCTTCTACAAGTATGGAAAACGGAAGAGATTAGCAAAAGTAAATATGGGTCCCTTAGAGGCAGAGACAGGAGAAATTATAATGGGGAATAAGGAAATGGCTGAGAGGTTAATGTAAGAAATAGGAGCAGAAGTAGGCCACAGGGACCCTCGAGCCTGCTCCGCCATTCAATCAGATCATGGCTGATCTTGAACCTCAACTCCACTTTCCTGCCCAATTCCCAGATCCCTTGATTCCCCTAGAGACCAAAAATCTATCTGTCTCAGCCTTGAATATTCACAGTAGAAGACATAAAAAACATACTGGAAATAGTGGAGAACCAAGGGTCTAATGAGAGTGAGGAACTTAAAGTAATTAATATTAGTAAAGAAAAAGTATTGGGGAAATTAATGGGACTAAAAGCCAATAAATCCCCTGGACCTAATGGCCTACATCCTAGGGTTTTAAAAAGAGGTGGCTGCATTGGTTGTGATCTTCCAGAATTCCCTAGATTCGAGAACAGTCCCAGCGGATTTGAAGGGAGCAAATGTAACCCCACAATTCAAGAAAAGAGGGAGAGAGAAAACAGCCCAGTTAGCCTACCATCAATAGCAGGGAAAATGCTAGAATCTATTAAGGAAGTGTAACAGGGCACTTAGAAAATCATAACATGATTAGGCAGAGTCAACATGGTTTTATAAAAGGGAAATCATGTTTGACAAATCTATTACAGTTTTTTGAAGTGTAAGATAATATAAAAGGAAATAGTAAAGGCTTCTATAAAAAGTAAAAGAATAGTTAAAGAGAGAGTAGGACACTCGGAGACGAAGGAGGGAGTCTAATTGTGGAAGATGACGGTATGGCAGATAGTAAATAAATATATTATATCAATTTTTACAAATGATGCAGTGAGATTGTAGGTGCACTCAAGAAGCTGAAACAGTAGAGAGGGAGACGGCTATAGAAAAGGAATTGGTTCTAAAGGAGTTGCAGAACTCAAGGAAGATAAGTCACAGTTTTGTTCGAGATTCTCACTCACCTGTATGCACAGACAAGGACCAAGGACATCATCCCACCAGCGTAAACTCTCTGCGCCGCTTGATGACTTAATAGGAGGTCAAAACTTTGCAGCAGGATATGCCAGGTGATGGCTAAAAGTTGGACAAAAAAATTACAATTGGGTGCAAAGTTATGATTTTTTTTTAAAAAACATAACTGAATTTGGCATCTGACTGACTGGTTAAAGAGTTCAACAGACCTGAGTTTTAGGAAGCTGGACTTTCGGGGATTGAAGCAGTTACGGAATCTGCCTGGAATAGACTAGTGGAGAGGCAAATCTGGGAGGAGCGGTATTATTTTACATGCACAATGCAGGGATTACCAAGTCAGTCAATTTCTACGACTGGGTAAGGAACAAAATGGAAATAAGAGGAAATTTATTGGGAATAAAGATGCTAATGGAAGGAATAAGGGCACCCCCACAAATACAGATTTGCATGTTCAGTGGTAGGCAGACAGGAGCAGGATAGAGTAAAGACTGATAATAAATTAGTTGGACAAGCTAAAAGAGACAAAGAGCAATATGCAATATAAAAAGACGTCTATAAATCTATCCAGAGTAAACGGAGTAAGCAGTCGACCGAAAGTCATTGATGGAGGAAGAGTCATAGAATGATTAAAGCACAGAAGGAGGCCATTTGACCCATCGAGCCTATGCCGGCTCTTTGTAAGAACAATCCGGTTAGTCCCATTCTCCTGTTCTTTCCTTGGAGCCCTGCAAATTTTTTCCCTTCAAGTATTTATCCAATTCGTTATTGAAAGCCACGATTGAATCTGCTTCCACCATCTTTGCAGGCAGCGCATTCCAGATCATAACTATTCGCTCCGTAAAGAAGTTTTTCCTCATGTTGCCTTTGACAGAAGAACCAATCACCTTAAATCTGTGAACTCTGGTTCTCGACCCTGCCGCCAATGGGAACATTTTCTCTTTATTTACTTTATCTAAACCCTTCATGATTTTGAACACTTCTATTAAATCTCCTTTCAACCTTCTCTGCTCGAAGAACAACCCCAGCTTCTCCAGTCTCCAGTGTAACTGAAGTCCCTCATCCCTGAACCCATTCTAGTAAATCTTTTCTGCACCATCTCTAAGGCTTTCACATCCTTCCTAAAGTGCGGTGCCCAGAATTGAACACAACACACCAGATGTGGCCGAACAAGTGTTTTATAGAGGTTCAATGGGCAATCAGGGCGTGGTGCATGTCCTTAACAAGCTCTTTGTATCAGTGACCCTCTGCAAGAAGTGAGGGTTGATATTCTGGGCAATGAGAAGGAAATTTAAAGAATAAAAGTAACTATTGATATGGAAGTAATGGAAATGTAGAAGACACTGAAGAGAGTAGCACCCCAGAGCTGGGTGGCCCACACACAACTACTCAAGGAGATAGATAGTCAACCAAATTGGTCATGTTCTGACACGGACCTTGGGGAAATCATTGGAATCATAGTAGGTACAGCACAGGAGGCCATTTGCCAATCATGCCTGTGCCAGCTCTTTGAAAGAGCTATCCAATTAGTTCCATTCCCCTGCTCTTCCCCAATGGCCCTGTAAATTTTTCCTTCAATCAGGAGTTGTACTTCATAGAATCATAGAAGTTTACAACATGGAAACAGGCCCTTCGGCCCAACATGTCCATGTCGCCCAGTTTATACCACTATGCTGGTCCCAATTGCTTGCACTTGGCCCATATCCCTCTATACCCATCTTACCCATGTAACTGTCCAAATGCTTTTTAAAAGACAAAATTGTACCCGCCTCTACTACTGCCTCTGGCAGCTCGTTCCAGACACTCACCACCCTTTGAGTGAAAAAATTGCCCCTTTTGTATCTCTCCCCTCTCACCTTAAATATATGCCCCCTCGTTATAGACTCCCCTACCTTTGGGAAAAGATTTTGACTATCTACCTTATCTATGCCCCTCATTATTTTATAGACTTCTATAAGATCACCCCTTAACCTCCTACTCTCCAGGGAAAAAAGTCTCAGTCTATCCAACCTCTCCCTATAAGTCAAACCATCAAGTCCCGGTAGCATCGCAGTAAATCTTTTCTGCACTCTTTCTAGTTTAATAATATCCTTTCTATAATAGGGTGACCAGAACTGTACAAAGTATTCCAAGTGTGGCCTTACTAATGTCTTGTACAACTTCAACAAGACATCCCAACTCCTGTATTCAATGTTCTGACCAATGAAACCAAGCATGCTGAATGCCTTCTTCACCACCCTATCCACCTGTGACTCCACTTTCAAGGAGCTATGAACCTGTACTCCTAGATCTCTTTGTTCTATAACTCTCCCCAACGCCCTACCATTAACGGAGTAGGTCCTGGCCCGATTCGATCTACCAAAATGCATCACCTCACATTTATCTAAATTAAACTCCATCTGCCATTCATCGGCCCACTGGCCCAATTTATCAAGATCCCATTGCAATCCTAGATAACCTTCTTCACTGTCCACAATGCCACCAATCTTGGTGTCATCTGCAAACTTACTAACCATGCCTCCTAAATTCTCATCCAAATCATTAATATAAATAACAAATAACAGCGGACCCAGCACCGATCCCTGAGGCACATCGCTGGTCACAGGCCTCCAGTTTGAAACACAACCCTCTACAACCACCCTCTGTCTTCTGTCGTCAATCCAATTTTGTATCCAATTGGCTACCTCACCTTGGATCCCGTGAGATTTAACCTTATGTAACAACCTACCATGCGGTACCTTGTCAAAGGCTTTGCTAAAGTCCATGTAGACCACGTCCACTGCACAGCCCTCATCTACTTGGTTACCCCTTCAAAAAACTCAATCAAATTCGTGAGACATGATTTTCCTCTCACAAAACCATGCTGACTGTTCCTGATCAGTCCCTGCCTCTCCAAATGCCTGTAGATCCTGTCTCTCAGAATACCCT
The DNA here is from genome assembly GCF_035084215.1 of Heptranchias perlo. Lineage (NCBI taxonomy): Eukaryota > Metazoa > Chordata > Chondrichthyes > Hexanchiformes > Hexanchidae > Heptranchias > Heptranchias perlo. The sequence goes on along the minus strand of NC_090334.1, from coordinate 86,754,116 downwards.
CCAACAACTTACCCACTACAGATGTCAGGCTCACCGGTCTGTAGTTCCCAGGCTTTTCCCTGCCACCCTTCTTAAACAAAGGCACAACATTTGCTACCCTCAAATCTTCAGGCACCTCACCTGTAGCTGTCGATGATTCAAATATCTCTGCTAGGGGACCCGCAATTTCCTCTCTAACCTCCCATAACGTCCTGGGATACATTTCATCAGGTCGCCTTTAACATAGTAAAATGTCCCAAGGCGCTTCACGGGCATCAAACAAAATTTGACACCGAGCCACATAGAGATATTAGGACAGGTGACCAAAAGCTTGGTCAAAGAGGTAGGTTTTAAGGAGCGTCTTAAAGGAGGCGAGCGTGGTAGAGAGGCGGAGAGGTTCAGGGAGGGAATTCCAGCGCTTAGGGCCTAGGCAGCTCAAGGCACGGCCACCAATGGTGGAGCGAAGGAAATTGGGGATGTGCAAGAGGCCAGAATTGGAGGAGCGTAGAGATCTGGGAAGGTTGTAGGACTGGAGGAGGTTACAGAGATAGGGAGGGGCGAGGCAATGGAGGGATTTGAAAACAGGGGTGAAAATTTTAAAAATCGAGACGTTGCCGGACCAGGAGCCAATGTGGGTCAGCGAGCACAGGGGTGTTGGGTGAACGGGACTTGGTGAGAGTTAGGATCCGAGCAGCAGAGTTTTGGATGAGCTCAAGTTTATGGAGTGAGAGAGGCCAGCCAGGAGAGCATTGGAATAGTGGAGTCTAGAGGCAACAAAGGATTGGTGAGAAGAGAACAGAATTCCTTTTTTAAATAAAGGCAAAAGGACTATCTTGGAAAACACAGAGCAGTGAGCCTGACATCTGTGGTAGGTAAAATGTTAGAGGCTATCCTGAAGGGCATCAAACATCGAGAGGAGTAGGAAGATCTTAGGACAAGTCAGCATGGCTTTAAGGGGGGAGGGAAGATAGTGTGCGACATAGCGGTTAGAATTGTTTGCGAAGGTATTGGAACTTGTGGATAAAGGGAACTCTGGACATTGTTTATTAAGCCGTTGGCAAGGATTTTGATACAGAATCACATATGAGGCTGATCCATTAAATAGGAAAGTACGCAATAGGTAGGCAGCTATTGAAGTAAAGATGGCGGAGTACGGCCATGCATGGATTTGCGTCAGAGTGGTGGGAATTGACAAGCTAGGACCGTTGCTATTCCCATTTTATATCAATGATTTGGAAATGAGGAATACAGACAAAAAACTGTCAGAATTGACTAAAGGCATCAAGTTAGAGGGGGGAAAAAAAATCAAACAGGAGACAGCTGATCTAGATAGATTAGAGAGCTCAGCTGAGAAATAAAAATGAAATTCAACAACAAGTGCAAAGGAGTGAGGGTAGGGAAGGAGAATAAACATCAGAACTTTAAAGTAAATGGTGTTAGTCTACATGATGCAGCACAGAAAAGGAATTTGAGGTTTTGGTGGACAAATCTTTGAAACCTCTGCCAGCAGAAAATAATGATGTGGAGATGCCGGTGATGGACTGGGGTTGACAATTGTAAACAATTTTACAACACCAAGTTATAGTCCAGCAATTTTATTTTAAATTCACAAGCTTTTGTGAATTTAAAATTCACAAGCTTTTGTGAAGCCTCCGAAAGCAGAAAATAAGGCAAAGATGATCTTGGTTGTACAGCACAAACTGTGGGATGTGATTCAATAGGAACTTTCAAAAGGGAATTGGATAAATACTTGAAGGGAAAAAATTTACAGGGCGATGGGGAAAGAGCTGGGGGATGGGACTAATCGGATAGCTCTCTCAAAGAGCCAGCACAGGCACAATGGGCCAAATGGCCTCCCCCTATGCTGTACCTACTATGATACTATGCATTTCATTGCTGTTTGTGGGACCTTGCTGTGTGCAAACTGGCTGTTGTGATCCCTACATTACAACAATGACTACACTTCAAAAGTACATCACTGGCCATGACCAATGCTCAGTTTGGAGCACTCGGCTCCAGACTTCATTACAGCCTTAGTCCAAACATGGACAGTGCTGCACAGAGGGGAGGGAAGTAGTCACAGCAGATAGAATTACTACACAGAAGGGAGGGGAACGGACAGATCAGATAGAATTATTTCACACACATGTTGGTAAATGTTTGGAATGGACGGCCCAAGGTGGCACTCAAAGCTTGATGACATCAATAATTGTAAGGGGGTGGGGGGGGGAGACAGAAATTAGGCGAGAAACGTTAATTGAAGCATATAGGTCGCGAACGGTGTGTTGTTTCAACTGTGGGGCCAAACTTATGGACCAAAATTGTCACTTCCTGTCCTCTACATTCCCACAGTACCTGAAGTTCCATCGCTCTCCTCTTGTGCACAGTTTCACATGGACTTTTTCACCACTGTTCTAATCTGTGCCGAAAACAGTGCACGCAGCGAAACAACACACACTAACCCTATTTGCTCATGTCACCTCACACCAATACTTGCTGTATGAATTTTACACGGAATGACTTAAAACCCAACTTCAAACAGATCCAAAGTATTTGAGGAATACAAAACTGGCACTTGTACGTCTTCTACATAGAGGCAGTACTTTAATATCCAAACCATCCAAAACAGACATTCACAGCACCAGATGGGCACCCAACACACAAGCAAAGCCTCCCTCACCGGCAGACAGAAATTCCTTTCAGGCCTCCTCAATGCTGCTCATCTGAGTACCACAATTTAATGGGATTGGCTGTGGTTAATATAATTCTAACAGCTAGAACATGAATCTAAGGGAGAGTAGGGCATAATTTATGAGTATCCCTTTAGTTGTGCACGTGGAGGCTAACATCCCATCCACCTTTGGTGCACCGTGATATCTACCTCAGCCAGGAACTCGACCAGCTCCCTTCTGACCATTAGCAGTGACTTCGCACTCACCCACAGGCCAACAACTTGCTCCACAGGTCAATGAACACCTGGACATCGAGCCTAGTTCTACACTTATGCCACGCAACTCATGTCCCAGAAAAGTTATTGAAGTGAAACCAGAGGAAGCTTGATTTCATTTATGATCCTATTGGTCTCACCCACACATCTGATAAATTGTGGCATCACAAGGTAAGGTGACACCTGAGAAGTAAATAGGATTCATCTTCCCATCAGACAACCAGGATTCCAATCAGAGGTTTCTTCAAACACGAGCTATCTCAGTTCATAGTTAGATCAGTAGAGCACGATATCCATTGTAGAATGTTTGAGAGATGGTTACACACCTGTTAACATGCTGCTGAAGAGCATTGCAGGGAAGTAGTGATGGTAATAAAGGATTCGGCCCATCAGGTAGAATGGGAAATAATGGAGTAACCAGCCCAGCAGCAACTGTCTAGCTCCTCTCAGAATAACGCAACCACGCTCTGAATCAAAATAAATCAGTGTTAACGCACTGCTCTGCCTTTCTAAAGCATCACACACCAAACACATAACTCCTCCCTCCCCAGTAACAGTTAGAATCAGATTTCAGAGCTATGCACACACTCCCCAGAGTTCAGTTTATTGCACAATCCATGGTTGGATTGCTATGAACATATGAAAATGACAAGACAGGAAAAAAAACAGCAGAGCCTGTCCCACCACAAGTTGCAATTCAGCATCATGACCAGTGACCATCACCGAGGAGAGGTGAACAAAACCGGGGAAAAATCACCAGGTCAATTCAGGGAAAAAGAAATCTGGAAACTTCCTCTCTGCTCCCCCAAAGGCAACCAAAACGAGTTCCAGAAGATCACAGTGACAAGAATCATAGAATGGTTACAGCACAGAAAGAGGCCTTTCGGCCCATCGAGCAGACTGTTACTAGTTGAGGGTCTAGAACGAGGGACAGAGATACAAGATTAAATATATAGGAGATTAGAACAGAGGGCAGGAGAACCTTCTTTACACAGAGTTGTGAGGCTGTAGAATTCACTTTAGTAGTAGTAGTAGTAGTTGAAGCAGAAACTATGTCAATATTCAAGACTAGACTGAATAGGCAAATGAAGGAAAAAGGGAAAGAAGAGATATGGGTACAGGGTGTGTAAATGTTACTCGAACTATTTCCTCGCGTGGAGGTAAACTTAAAACTCTATCTAGTTGCATCATATAAAATTATAACGGGACTAGATAAGAGTGGATAGGGAGGACCTATTTCCCTTAGCAGAGGGGTCAGTGACCCGGGGCCATAGCTTTAAAGTAATTGCTAGAAGGATTAGTGTTAGTGACGTAATTAGCAACTCAAAGGCAAAAGAAGCAAAGGTTAGTGTTCAGCACAGGAATTTGACGGGGTTAAAGGGGATATACTTCAATGCAAGGAGTATTACAAACAAAGCAAATGAGCTAAGGGCACAGATAGACACAGGGCAGCATGATATCATTGTTATAATGGAAACCTGGCTTAAAGAGGGGGATAATTGGCAGCTTAATATTCCTGGATATAGAGTTTTCAGGCAGGATAGAGTGGGTGATAAAAAAGGAGGGGGGTTGGCATTATTGGCTAAAGAATCAATTACAGTTGTGAGAAGGGATGATATGCTAAATGGATCATCAATCGAGGCCATATGGGTCGAGTTAAGAAATAAAAAAGGGGCAGTCACACTACTAGGAGTGTACTATAGACCCCCAAATAGCGAAAGGGAGATAGAAGAACAAATACGTAGGCAAATTTGAGTACAAAAATAAGAGGTCAATTATAGTAGGGGACTCGGAGCGTAGCTACAGGCGGGAGCGGACCGAGGAGAGAGTGCGGGACTTGGAGACGACTAAAGGCCCAGGCTCGAGGGCCTATCCGCACTCGGAGCGGCAGAGAGGCAATCGGTGATGACGTCACAGGACAGCAGGTAGGTGATTGGCTGGCAAGTATTAGTTGTTTTTCTCTGAGTTAGGGAATTGGGTAAAATTGAATTAAAAACGAGAAGCGTAAAACTACTGGTTATTAAAATTAAAGCTTAAACTACTTAACTAGAGTAATATATCCAAAATAACTGTATTTGAGGCTTAATTTGTTTTTTGCTTGGTTTAAGTTAATCTAATATATTTTGTGGTCACTACGGTCTCTTTGTGTAGCGGGGACGACTGTTAAGCAGGGGCCCTTGAGTATATCACTTAATTCCAGTGTGATTGGTGGGATCCATTTAATTTTAATTTAATTTAAATCAATTAAAGGGTAAGTCATGGCAGGACAGCTCGGCCCCGTGGCATGCTCCTCCTGCTCTATGTGGGAAATCAGGGACACTTTCTGTGTCCCTGACGACCATGTGTGCGGGAAGTGTATCCAGCTGCAGCTACTGACAGACCGCATTGCGGCACTGGAGCTGTGGATGGATACATACTGGTGCATTCGCGATGCTGAGAACCACAGGGATAGCACGTTCAGCGAGTTGGTCACACCGCAGGTAAAGGGTGTACAGGCAGGAAGTGAATGGGTGACCACCAGGCAGAGTAAGAGGTGCAGGCAGGTAGTGCAGGAGTCCCCTGTGGCCATCCCCCTCTCAAACAGATATACCACTTTGGATACTGTTGGGGGGGGATGACTTACCAGGGGAAGGCAGCAGCAGCCAACTTCTTGGCACCATGGGTGGCTCTGCTGTACAGGCTGGGAGGAAAAAGAGTGGAAGAGCTATAGTGAGAGGGGACTCAATTGTAAGGGGAATAGACAGACGTTTCTGCGGCCGCAACCGAGATTCCAGGATGGTGTGTTGCCTCCCTGGTGCAAGGGTCAAGGACGTCTCGGAGCGGCTACAGAACATTTTGGAGGGGGAGGGCGAACAGCCAGCTGTCGTGGTGCACATAGGCACCAACGATATAGGTAAAAAAGGGGATGAGGTCCGAAAAGCAGAATATAGGGAGTTAGGAGGTAAATTAAAAAATAGGACCTCAAAAGGTAGTAATCTCAGGATTGCTACCAGTGCCACGTGCTAGTCAGAGTAGAAATAGGAGGATATTTCAAATGAATACGTGGCTAGAGGAGTGGTGCAAGGAGGAGGGATTCAAATTCCTGGGGCATTGGAACCGGTTCTGGGGGAGGTGGGACCAGTACAAACCGGACAGTCTGCACCTGCGCAGGGCCGGGACCGCTGTCCTAGGGGGAGTGTTTGCGAGTGCTGTTGGGGAGGGTTTAAACTAAAGTGGCAGGGGGTTGGGAACCTGAGCAGGGAGACAGAGGAAAGCGTGTCAGGAAGGGACAGAAGGTATGGAGTAAAAGGTAAAGTGTTAAAAAAGGAAAAAGCAGGAACTAAGTGTCACAAAACATATTTGAAAGTTCTTTATCTGAAAGCACGTAGCATTCGTAACAAAATGGATGAGTTAACGGCACAAATAACTACGTATGGGTATGATCTTGTGGCCATTACAGAAACATGGCTGCAGGGTGACAACGACTGGGAATTAAATATGCCAGGGTATTTAACAATCAGGAAGGACAGGCAGGAAGGAAGGGGAGGTGGGGTGGCTATGTTAATAAAGGAAGGAATCACTGTAATACTGAGAAATTATATTGGGACAAAGGATCAGGATAATGAAACAGTTTGGGTAGAGATAAGGAATAATAAGGGGAAAAAAACACTAGTGGGCGTAGTATATAGGCCTCCAAATAGTTGCAACTCTGCTGGAAGAAGTATTAATCAGGAAATAGTCGGGGCATGTAATAAGGGGACAGCTATAATTATGGGGGATTTTAACTATCATATTAACTGGACAAATCAAATTGGGCAGGGCAGCCTTGAGGAAGAGTTTATTGAGTGTATTAGGGATGGATTTCTTGAGCAGTATGTAACTGATCCTACAAGGGGGCAAGCAACCTTGGACCTGGTGCTGTGTAATGAGCCAGGATTAATTAATAATGTCCTAGTTAAGGATCCCCTTGGAATGAGTGACCATAACATGGTTACATTCCATATCCAATTAGAGGGTGAGAAGGTTGGTTCTCAAACAAGCGTACTGAGCTTGAATAAAGGAGACTATGATGGTATGAGAGTGGAATTGATTAAAGTGGACTGGGAAAATAGATTAAAGGGTAAGACGGTACATGAGCAGTGGTGTTCATTTAAGGAGTTATTTTACAACTTTAAAAAAATATATATTCCACTGAGGAAAAAAGGGTGTAAAAGAAATGACAGCCATCCGTGGCTAAGTAAAGAAATTAAGGATAGTATCCGACTAAAAACAAGGACATATAAGGTAGCCAAACAGATCGCAAGAGTTTCTACAGTTATGTAAAAGGAAAAGGGTGGCTAAGGCAAACGTAGGTCCCTTAGAGGATGAGACCGGGAAATTAATGGTGGGAAACATGGAGATGGCAAAAATGCTGAACAAATATTTTGTTTCCGTCTTTACGGTAGAGGACACTAAGAATATCCCAACACTGGACAAACAGGGGGCTCGAGGGGGGGGAGGAGCTAAATACGATTAAAATCACCAAGGAATTGGTACTCAGTAAAATAATGAGACTCAAGGCGGATAAATCCCCTGGACCTGATGGCTTACATCCTAGGGTCTTGAGGGAAGTGGCAGTCGGAATTGTGGATGCTTTAGTAATAATTGTCCAAAATTCTCTGGACTCAGCAAAGGTCCCGGCAGATTGGAAAACTGCGAATGTAACACCCTTATTTAAAAAGGGTAGCAGGCAGAAGGCTGGAAATTATAGACCAGTTAGCCTAACATCTGTGGTGGGTAAAATTTTGGAGTCTATTATTAAGGAGACAGTAACGGAACATTTGGATAAACATAATTTAATAGGACAAAGTCAGCATGACTTTACGAAGGGGAAGTCATGTCTGACAAATTTGCTTGAGCTCTTTGAGGACATAACGTACAGGGTGGATAAAGGGGAACCAGTGGACGTAGTGTATTTAGACTTCCAGAAGGCATTCGACAAGGTGCCACACAAATGATTATTGCTCAAGATAAAGAATCACTGGATTGGGGGTAATATTCTGGCATGGGTGGAGGATTGGTTATCTAACAGGAAGCAGAGAGTTGGGATAAATGGTTCATTCTCGGACTGGCAACCAGTAGCCAGTGGTGTTCCGCAGGGGTCGGTGCTGGGTCCCCAACTCTTTACAATCTATATTAACGATTTGGAGGAGGGGACCGAGTGTAACATATCAAAGTTTGCAGATGATACAAAGATGGGAGGGAAAGTAAAGAGTGCGGAGGACATAAAAAACCTACAAGGGGATATCGACAGGCTGGGTGAGTGGGCGGAGATTTGGCAGATGCAATACAATATTGGAAAATGTGAGGTTATGCACTTTGGCAGCAAAAATCAGAGAGCAAGTTATTATCTTAATGGCGAGAAACTGGAAAGTACTGCAGTACAAAGGGATCTGGGGGTCCTAGTGCAAGAAAATCAAAAAGTTAGTATGCAGGTGCAGCAGGTGATCAAGAAGGCCAACGGAATGTTGGCTTTTATTGCTCGGGGGACAGAATATAAAAACAGGGAGGTATTGCTGCAGTTATATAAGGTATTGGTGAGACCGCACCTGGAATACTGCATGCAGTTTTGGTGTCCATACTTAAGAAAAGACATACTTGCTCTCGAGGCAGTACAAAGAAGGTTCACTCGGCTAATCCCGGGGATGAGGGGGTGGACATATGAGGAGAGGTTGAGTAGATTGGGACTCTACTCATTGGAGTTCAGAAGAATGAGAGGCGATCTTATTGGAACATATAAGATTGTGAAGGGGCTTGATCGGGTGGATGTGGTCAGGATGTTCCCAAGGATGGGTGAAACTAGAACTAGGGGGCATAATCTTCGAATAAGGGGCTGCTGTTTCAAAACTGAGATGAGGAGAAACTTCTTCACTCAGAGGGTAGTAGGTCTGTGGAATTTGCTGCCCCAGGAAGCGACATCATTAAATAAATTTAAAACAGAAATAGACAGTTTCCGAGAAGTAAAGGGAATTAGGGGTTACGGGGAGCGGGCAGGAAATTGGACATGAAGCTGAGTTCGGATCGGTCAAGGCCCTGTGGGTGGCGGAGCGGGCCCAGGGGCTGAGTGGCCGGGTCCTGCCTCCTACTTCTTGTGTTCTTTAGATTTGAGGTTAGGATCAGATCAGTCATGATCTTATTGAATGGCAGAGCAGGCTCGAGGGGCCGACTGGCCGACTCCTGCTCCTATTTCTTATGTTCTATGTTCTTATGTTCAACTATCCTAACATCAACTGGGATTCAAACAGTGTGAGGGGCACAGAGGGCGCAAAATTCTTGATCGGTATCCAGGAGAACTTTTTTAGCCAGTATAGAGTCATAGAGTTATACAGCACGGATAGAGGCCCTTCGGCCCATCGTATCCGCGCCGGCCATCAGCCCTGTCTACTCTAATCCCATATTCCAGCATTTGGTCCGTAGCCTTGTATGCTATGGCATTTCAAGTGCTCATCCAAATGCTTCTTGAATGTTGTGAGGGTTCCTGCCTCCACAACCCTTTCAGACAGTGAGTTCCAGACTCCAACCACCCTCTGGGTGAAAAAGTTCTTTCTCAAATTTTCTCAGTATGTGACAAGCCCAACAAGAGGGATGCAATTCTAGATTTAGTCCTGGGAAATGAAGATAGGCAAGTGGGTGAAGTGACAGTGGGTGACCATATTGGGGATGGTGACCACAATTCAGATAGTTTTAGCATTATTATGGAAAAGGACAGAGTTAAATCAGGAGTAAATGTTTTAAATTGGGGGAAGGCAAATTTTACAGAACTAAGAGGTGATTTGGCAGAAGTGGACTGGACACAACTACTTCAGGGCAAATCAGTGGCAAGCCAGTGGGAAGCACTAAAAAGTGAAATTCTACGGGTACAATGCAGACACGTCCCCTCAAAGAAAAAGGGTGGCACTGCCAAATTTAGAGCCCCCTGGTGGACTAGAAGTATATGGGGCAAAATAAAGCAGCAAAAGAAAGCTTATGACTGTCACAAAAAACTAATGTAAAGAGTCTTACAACACCAGGTGATCGTCCAACAGCTTTATTTGAAATCACAAGCTTTTGGAGCTTTCCTCCTTCGTCAGGTGAGTGTAGGATTCCATAAAGGTACAGCATATATGGTCAGAGAACAATGCCTGGTGATTACAGATAATCTTTCTAACTGCCCGTTACCACACCTCGGCAGAGAGATAATCAAAGCAATCAAAGGAGTGGAATGAATGGTGTTCAGACAGAGAAACATAACATACAAGACTACTGAATACACAAACGGTCAGAACACAAAGATGGAGAGAGAGAGAGACCCGAAAGGCAGAGAAAGAGAGAGAATGACCAGTTGTGTTAAAAACAGTTAACTTTTTTTCGCTGGTGGGGTTACATGTAGTGTGACATGAACCCAAGATCCCGGTTGAGGCCCCGGAGCATGGTACATCGGTGAGACCATGCAGACACTGCGACAACGGATGAACGGACACCGCGCAACAATCGCCAGACAGGAGGGTTCCCTCCCAGTTGGGGAACACTTCAGCAGTCAAGGACATTCAGCCACCGATCTTCGGGTAAGCGTTCTCCAAGGCAGCCTTCGAGACACACGACAACGCAAAATCGTCGAGCAGAAATTGATACCCATGAGGACGGCCTCAACCGGGATCTTGGGTTCATGTCACGCTACATGTAACCCCACTAGCGAAAAAAAGTTATGTTTTTAATACAACTGGTCATTCTCTCTCTTTCTCTGCCTTTTGGATGTCTCTCTCTCTCTCTCTGTGTTCTGACCGTTTGTGTATTCAGTAGTCTTGTATGTACTGTTTCTCTGTCTGAACACCATTCCACTCCTTTGATTATATCTCTGCCGAGGTGTGATAACGGGCAGTTGGAAAGATTATCTGTAATCACCAATCATTGTTCTCTGACTATATATGCTGTACCTTTATGGAATCCTACACTCACCTGACGAAGGAGGAAAGCTCCGAAAGCCTGTGATTTCAAATAAAGCTGTTGGACTATAACCTGGTGTTGTAAGACTCCTCACATTTGTCCACCCCAGTCCATCACCGGCATCCCCACATCACAAAAATCTAAATACTGTAGAAAGCCGAGAGGAGTATAGAAAGTACAGGGATGATGTAAAAAAGGAAATAAGGAAAGCAAAGAGAGGGCATGAAAAAATATTAGCTAGTAAGATTAAACAAAACCCAAAGATGTTTTATCAGTACATTAAGAACAAGAGGATAACTAAGGAAAAGGTGGGAACTATCAGGGATGATAAGGGTAACTTGTGTGCAGGGTTTTAAATGAATATTTTGTCTCCGTATTCACAAAGGAAAGGGATGATCTGGACGTAGTAGTTAAAGAGAGGTGTGAAATATTGGATAAGGTAAACATAACGAGAGAGGAAGTACGAGAGGGACTGGAATCCTTGAAAGTTGATAAGTCACCAGGGTCGGATGGATTGTTTCCGAGGCTATTGAAGGAAGCCAGGGAGGAAATAGCGGATGCTCTGAGGATCATTTTCCAATCCTCACCAGATACAGTGGAGGTACCGGAGGACTGGAAAACTGAAAACGTAGCACCATTGTTTAAAAAGGGTACGAGGGAAAGGCCGAACAATTATAGGCCGCTCAGTCTTACCTCGGTGATGGGCAAACTATTATAATCAATGCTGAGAGATAGGATAAACTGTCACTTGGAAAAGCATAGTTTAATCAGGGAGAGTCAGCATGGATTTGTTCAGGGAAGGTCATGCCTTACAAATCTGATTGAATTCTTTGAGGAAGCGACAAGGAGGATTGATAAGGGTAGTGCAGTGGATGTTGTCTACATGGATTTTAGTAAGGCCTTTGACAAGGTCCCACATGGCAGACTGGTCAGAAAGGCAAAAGCCCATGGATACAGGGAAATGTGGCGAATTGGATCCAAAATTGTCTCAGTAACAGGAAACAAAGGGTAAAAGTCGATGGATGTCTTTGCGAATGGAAATCCGTTTCCAGTGGTGTGCCACAGGCTCAGTGTTGGGTCCCTTGCTGTTTGTGGTGTATATTAATGATTTAGACTTGAATGTAGGGGGCATGATTGGCAAATTTGCAGACGGCTCAAAAATTGGCCGTGAAGAGGATAGCTGTAGACTCCAAGAAGATATCAATCGGTTGGTGGAGTGGGTGGAAAAGTGGCAAATGGAGTTCAACCCGGTGAAGTGTGAGGTAATGCACTTAGGGAGGGCAAACAGTAAAAGGGAATACGCAGTAAATGGGAATATATTGAGAGGGGTAGAGGAAGTGAGAGACCTTGGAGTGCATGTGCACAGGTCCCTGAAGGTGGCAGCGCAGGTAGATAAGGTTGTGAAGAAGGCATACGGAATGCTCTCCTTTATTAGCCGAGGTATAAAATACAAAAGCAGGGATGTAATGATGGAATTGTATAAAACGCTGGTAAGGCCACAGCTGGAGTATTGTGCGCAGTTCTGGTCACCACATTACAGGAAGGACGTGATTGCTCCGGAAAGTGCGCAGAGAAGATTTACAAGAATGTTGACAGAGCTTGAAAATTGCAGCTACGAGGAGAGATTGGATCGGCTGGGGTTGTTTTCCTTGGAGCAGAGAAGGCTGAGGGGAGACTTGATTGAGGTGTACAAAATTATGAGGGGCCCAGATAGAGCAAACGCTGTTTATGTTTCCCCTAGCGGAGAGTTCAAGAACGAGAGGACATAGATTTAAGCTGATTGGCGGAAGGATTAGTGGGGACATGAGGAAAAACTTTTTTACCCAGAGGGTGGTGGGTGTATGGAATTCACTGCCTGAATTGGTGGTAGAGGCAAGGACCCTCAACTCTTAAAAAGTACCTGGACCTACACCGAAAGTGCTTTAAGCTGCAGGGCTACGGACCGGGTGCTGGAAGGTGGGATTAAGAATGGGCATCTGGTTGTTCTTTTAGCCGGCGTGGACACGATGGGCCGAATGGCCCCCCTCTGTGCTGTGTCTTTTCTATGGTTCTATGATTAGAGGGGAGCTGAGGAGAAATGTTTTCACCCAGAGGGTGGTGGGGTCTGGAACTCACTGCCTGAAAGGGTGGTAGAGGCAGAAACCCTCAACTCATTTAAAAAGTACTTGGATGTGCACCTGAAGTGCCGTGACTTACGGGGCTACGGACCACGTGCTGGAAAGTGAGATTAAGCTGGATAGCTCTATTTCAGCCGGCATGGACAGAATGGGCCGAATGGCCGCCTTCTGTGCCGCAACTTTCTATGATTCTAAACGGTGACACAGACCGGTAGGGTCAAATGGTCTGTTTCCGTGTTGTGACTTCTCAAAGGAATATCATGGATCTTCAGAAGAAATTTACTAAAGTGATTCCAGGGAAGAGGGACTTTAGTTAAGTGGATAGACTGGAGAAGCTGGGATTGTTCTCCTTGGAACAGAGAAGGTTGAGAAGGGATTTGATCGAGGTGTTCAAAATCATGAAGGGTCTAGACAGAGAGAAACTGTTCACATTGGCAAAAAGGTCAAGAACCAGAAGGCGTAGATTTAAGATGATTGGCAAAAGAACCAAAGGTGACATGAGGAAAAACTTCTTTTTACACAGCGAGTGGTTAGGATCTGGAATGCACTGTCGGGGGCGGGGGGTGTTGGAGGCAGATTCAATCATGGCTTTCAAAAGGAAACTGGATAAGTATTTGAAGGGAAAAAAACTGCAGGGCTACAGGGATAGGGCGGGGGAGTGGGACTAGCTGGATTGCTCTTGCATAGAGCCAGCACGGACTCGATGGGCTGAATAGCCTCCTTCTACACTGTAGCCTTTTTATGATTCTATAGAAGATGCCATGTACAAGAGTTGGTACAAAATTTGAGGTACATGGTACTAAAGGCAGTGTAGGTTTTTATATTATATCTGACATCTTGGTAGTTTAATATTGTATCTGGCAGTGATGGTTTAGTCATGATTAAACCACCTCTGTGCTGAAATGAAGTAGGTTTAACCACGCCCAGCTGATCACTGTGCCCAATTGTGAAAGAGAGATAAAGTCATGCATGCTGACTGAAAAAATAACTGAAGACCTATACAACATGATCTAGTTATGTGGAAGGCCAAATGCCCAGTTTCGGAGTGAGAAGCAGCAATACCTTCCCCCATAAGATGGAGATTGATTGATTTGTGTGACTTTTTTTTTATTGATATACCTGCAGCGGATAAGAAAACACTATTTATGTTCCAGGAACCAAACTAAAAAACTCTTGAAAATACCCAAAACACTGTTTACATAAGAACATAAGAAATATGAGCAGGAGTAGGTCATATGGCCCCTCGAGCCTGCTCCGCCATTCAATCAGATCATGGCTGATCTTCGACCTCAACTCCACTTTCCCGCCCGATTCCCATATCCCTTGATTCCCCGAGAGTCCAAAAATCTCTCTCTCTCTCAGCCTTGAACATATTCAACGACTCTGCATCCACAGCCCTCTGGGGTAGAGAATTCCAAAGACTCACAACCCTCTGTGAAGAAATTCCTCCTCATCTCGGTCTTAAATGGCCGACCCCATATCCTGCGACTATGCCCCCTAGTTCTAGACTCTCCAGCCATGGAACCAACCTCCCAACATCTACCTGTCAAGCCCCCTCAGAATCATATATGTTTCAATGAGATCACCTCTCACTCTTCGAAACGAGAGTACAGCCCCAGAATGTTTTTCTCCAGAGGTGCTGCCTGACTTGGTGAGAATTTCCAGCATTTTCTGTTTTTATTTCAGATTTCCAGCATCTGCGGTATTTTGCTTCTAAACAACACTTGTTTTGTGGAGATTTCTAATAAATACCTCTTCAAATCCTCCTGAGGTATGAAACCACCCCATTATGACTCTCCTGGGCTAATGCAACAGGCATTCTCCCAATTTTCATTCAAACAATGGACTATCACAGTTCTTAACATTCAGACGGATCTGGAGTACAATGTGATAATTTATTTGTTTACTGACCTTTGACCCGATGAATGGGCTGACATCCTCGCTGTAAGTAGATTGCTGTAATGCACAAGAGGAGCATGTAGAGAATGAGGCTGGAGAGATTCAGCCACCAAATGACCTAACCAGGGGAAAGCAGAGTTAGCCCGAGTGGTGAGAATTCCTTAACTTTGGCAGAATGTGACTATCGTAGAGAGGCATCACTGAAACAGTCACAAGTGAAATGTGACAAATGGAGCTGGGAGATTTTTTTGATAAATTTTCGTAGGAAGAACGAGGAGAGGCAATATAAACGAGGGGGCACAATTCTAAAGGGGTAGAGGAATAGAGAGACCTGGGGGTATCTGTGCACAAATCATAGAAGGTGGCAGGGCAGGTTGAGAAAGTAGTTTTGAAAAAACATGTGAGATCCTGGGCTTTATAAATAGAGGCAGAGTACAAAAGCAAGAAAGTCATGATGAACCTTTATAAAACACAGGTTCGGCCACAACTGGAGTATTGTGTCCAGTTCTGGGCACCGCACTTTAGGAAAGCCTTAGAGAGGGTGCAGAAAAGATTTACTGGAATGGTTCCAGGGATGAGGGACTTCAGTTACGTGGAGAGACTGGAAAAGATGGGGTTGTTCTCCTTGGAACAGAGACGGTTGCAAGGAGATTTGATAGAGGTATTCAAAAATCATGAAGGGTCGAGACAGAGTCGATAGGGAGAAACTGTTCCCAATAGCAGAAGGGTCAAGAGCCAGAGGGGACAGATTTAAGGTGATTTGCAAAAGAACCAAAGGCGACATGAGGAAAAACATTTTTACACAGCGAGTGGTTATGATCTGGAATGCACTGCCCGAGGGGGTGGTGGAGGCAGATTCAATCATGGCCTTCAAAAGGGAACTGGATAAGTATTTGAAGGGAAAAAAATTGGAGGGCTAGGGGAAAGGGCAGGGAAGTGGGACGAGCTGAATTGCTCTTGCACAAAGCCGGCACGGGCTCGACGGGCCAAATGGCCTCCTTCTGTGCTGTAACCATTTCATGATTCTATTTGCAGAGGCTCACATTACTTCACTCAACAGCCTCAAAGGAATTTAACTGTAAGATCAGCACAACACAGGTTTAATGATCCTTAGGGACAGGGGTGTGGGAAGGTTTGGCCCCTCTCACCCCACAAAGCATGTAGCAGACTAGGGATCCTGGACATGGGAATATTCTGAAGGAGGTCAGTATCTCAGGCTGTACCCAACTTCACAATCTGGACATCAAGGCAGCATTCGACCAAATATGGCACCAAGCAGCCTTAACAAAATAGGTCAATGGGAGTTAACGGAAAGCCTTCCAGTGTCCGAAGTCCGACCCGACACAAAGGATGGCCAATCATCGAAGCCCCAGGACATCGCTGTAGGAGTTCTTCAGGAAAGCATCCTCGAACCAGCCATCTTCAGCTGCTTCATCAATGAGCTCCCCTCCATTATAAGAACATAAGAAATAGGAGCAGGAGTAGGCCAATCGGCCCCTTGAGCCTGCTCCGCCATTCAATAAGATCATGGCTGATCTGATCCTAACCTCAAATCTAAATTCATGTCCAATTTCCTGCCCGCTCCCCGTAACCCCTAATTCCCGTTACTTCTAGGAAAATGTCTATTTCTGTTTTAAATTTATTTAATGATGTAGCTTCCACAGCTTCCTGGGGCAGCAAATTCCACAGACCTACTACTCTCTGAGTGAAGAAGTTTCTCCTCATCTCAGTTTTGAAAGAGCAGCCCCTTATTCTAAGATTATGCCCCCTAGTTCTAGTTTCACCCATCCTTGGGAACGTTTTAACCGCATCCACCCGATCAAGCCCCTTATAGAGGCACTTAGAAAACCATAACATGATTAGGCAGAGTCAACATGGATATATGAAAGGCAAATCATGTTTGATAAATTTAGAGTTTTTTGAGGCTGTAACTAGCAGGGTAGATAAAGGGGAACCATTGGATGTCGTATATTTGGATTTTCAAAAGGCATTTGATAAGGTGCCACATAAGAGGTTGTTAAACAAGATTAGGGCTCATGGGGTTGGGGGTAATATATTAATATGGATAGAGGATTCGTTAAAGGATAGAAAACAGAGAGTAAGAATAAACGGGTCATTTTCGGATTGGTAGTTGTAACTCGTAGGGTGCCGCAGGGATCGGTGCATGGGCCTCAGCTAGTTACAATCTATATTAATGAGTTAGATGAAGGGACCAAGTGTGATGTATCCAAGTTTGCTGATGATACAAAGCTAGGTGGGAAAGTAAGCTGTAAGCTGTCCTAGGCCCAACCATCTTCAGCTGCTTCATCAATGACCTTCCCTCCATCATAAGGTCAGAAATGGCGATGTTCACTGATGATTGCAGTGTTCAGTTCCATTTGCAACCCCTCAAATAATGAAGCAGTCCGAGCCCACATGCAGCAAGACCTGGACAACATCCAGGCTTGGTCTCATAAATGGCAAGTAACATTCGCGCCAGACAAGTGCCAGGCAATGACCATCTCCAACAAGAGAGAGTCTAACCACCTCCCCTTGACATTCAACGGCATTACCATCGCCAAATCCCCCATCATCAACATCCTGGGGGTCACCATTGACCAGAAACTTAACTGGACCAGCCATATAAATACCGTGTCTACAAGAGCAGGTCAGAGGCTGGATATTCTGTGGCGAGTGACTCACCTCCTGACTCCCCAAAGCCTTTCCACCATCTACAAGGCACAAGTCAGGAGTGTGATGGAATACTCTCCACTTGCCTGGATGAGTACAGCTCCAACAACACTCAAGAAGCTCGACACCATCCAGGACAAAGCAGCCCGCTTGATTGGCACCCCATCCACCACCCTAAACATTCACTCCCTTCACCACCGGCGCACTGTGGCTGCAGTGTGTACCATCCACAGGATGCACTGCAGCAACTCGTCAAGGTTTCTTCGACAGCATCTCCCAAACCCGCGACCTCTACCACCTAGAAGGACAAGAGCAGCAGGAACATGGGAACACCACCACCTTCACGTTCCCCTCCAAGTCACACATCATCCCGACTTGGAAATATATCGCCGTTCCTTCATCGTTGCTGGGTCAAAATCCTGGAACTCCCTTCCTAACAGCACTGTGGGAGAACCTTCACCACACAGACTGCAGCGGTTCAAGAAGGCGGCTCACCACCACCTTCTCAAGGGCAATTAGGGATGGGCGATAAATGCTGGTCTCACCAGCGACGCCCACATCCCATGAACGAATGAAAAAATAGGAGGACGAAGAGAGTCTGCAAAGGGATATCGACAGGTTAAGTGAGTGGGCAAGAAGGTGGCAGATGGAGTAAAATGTGGGGAATGTGAGATTATTCACGTTAGTAAGCAGAACAGAAAAACAGAATTTTTTTTTAAATGGTGAGAAACTATTAAACATTGTTCGGAGGGATTGGGTGTCCTTGTACACTAAACAGACAGTTAATATGCAGGTGCAGCAAGCAATTAGGAAGGCAAATGTTTTTTTGTCTTTTATTGCAAGGGGGTTAGAGTACAAGAGTAAGGAAGTCTTGCTGCAATTGTACAGGGCTTTGGTGAGACCTCACCTGGAGTATTGTGTACAGTTTTGATCCCTTTACCTCAGGAGGGAGGTACGTGCCTTAGAGGGGGTGCAATGAAAGTTCACTAGATTGATTCCTGGGATGAGAGGGTTGTCCCATAAGGAAAGTATGAGTAGAATGGGCCTATAGTCTCTGGAGTTTAGAAGAATGAGAGGTGATTTCATTGAAACATATAAGATTCTAAGGGGGCTTGACAGGGTAGATGCTGAGAGGATGTTTCCCCTGGCTAGAGAGTCTGGAACTAGAGGGCATAGTCTCAGGACAAGGGGTCGGACATTTTTAACTGAGATGAGGAGGAATTTCTTCACTTCGAGGGTCGTAAATATTTGGAATTCTCTACCCCAGAGGGCTGTGGATGCTGATTCGTTGAGTATATTCAAGACTGAGATTGATAGATTTTTGAACTCTGGGGGAATCAAGCGATATGGGGATCGGGTGGGAAAGTGGAGTTGAGGTCAAAGATCAGCCACGATCTTACTGAATGGCGCAGCAGGCTCGAGGGGCCGTATCGCCTACTTCTGCTCCTATTTCTTATTTTCTTATAAGGTGAGGAGTGAGGCTGTTCACTGATGATTCCACAGTATTCAGCTCCATTCATATCTCCTCTGATAATGAAACAGCCGACACCAGCCTACAACAGGATCTGGATAACATCCAGACTTCAGTTGACCGGTAACATGTCATACAAATGCCAGGTAACAACCATTCGGAAAGACCAGCCATCTCCTCTTAACTTTCAATCACACCACCACCACAGAGTCCCCCACCATTAACACCTCAGGGATTACCAGTGATTAGAAGCTTAACTGGCCCAGCCAAATCAACACCATGGCTACAAGAACAGGACAGAACATGGGTACTCTGCAATGAGTGACTCACCACCTGACCCCTCAAAGCTTCCACCATCAACAAGGCTCAAGACAGCAGTGTGATGGAACACTCACCATTTGTCTGGGTGGGTGCAGTCACAACAACACTCAAAAACTCTCACAATCCAGGACAGGGAGAGGTTGGATCGACTGAGACTTTTTTCCCTGGAGAGTAGGAGGTTTAGGGGTGATCTTATAGAAGTCTATAAAATAATGAGGGGCATAGATAAGGTAGATAGTCAAAATCTTTTCCCAAAGGTAGGGGAGTCTATAACGAGGGGGCATAGATTTAAGGTGAGAGGGGAGAGATACAAAAGGGTCCAGAGGGGCAATTTTTTCACTCAAAGGGTGGTGAGTGTCTGGAACAAGCTGCCAGAGGCAGTAGTAGAGGCGGGTACAATTTTGTCTTTTAAAAAGCATTTGGACAGTTACATGGGTAAGGTGGGTATAGAGGGATATGGGCCAAGTGCAGGCAATTGGGGCTAGCTTAGTGGTATAAACTGGGCGACATAGACATGTTGGGCCGAAGGGCCTGTTTCCATGTTGTAACTTCTATGATTCGACTGGACCCGGAAAAGTGCGAGGTGATGCACTTTGGAGGGACTAACAAGGCAAGGGAATACACAATGAATGGGAGGATCCTAGGCAAGACAGAGGGTCAGGGGGATCTTGGTGTGCAAGTTCACAGATCCCTGAAGGCGGCGGAACAGGTAGATAAGGTGGTAAAGAAGGCATATGGGATACTTGCCTTTATTAGCCGAGGCATAGAATATAAGAGCAAGGAGGTTATGATGGAGCTGTATAAAACACTGGTTAGGCCACAGCTGGAGTACTGTGTGCAGTTCTGGTCGCCACACTACAGGAAGGATGTGATCGCTTTGGAGAGGGTGCAGAGGAGATTCACCAGGATGTTACCAGGGCTGGAGCGCTTCAGCTATGAAGAGAGACTGGGAAGATTGGGTTTGTTTTCCTTGGAGCAGAGGAGGCTGAGGGGGGACATGATTGAGGTGTACAAAATTATGAGGGGCACAGATAGGATGGATACTAAGGAGCTTTTTCCCTTCGTTGAGGGTACTATAACAAGGGGACATAGATTCAAGGTAAAAGGCGGGAGGTTTAGAGGGGATTTGAGAAAGAACTTTTTCACCCACAGGGTGGTTGGAGTCTGGAACTCACTGCCTGAAAGGGTTGTGGAGGCAGGAACCCTCACAACATTCAAGAAGCATTTGGATGAGCACTTGAAATGCCATAGCATACAAGGCTACGGACCAAATGCTGGAATATGGGATTAGAGTAGACAGGGCTGATGGCCGGCGCGGACACGATGGGCCGAAGGGCCTCTATCCGTGCTGTATAACTCTATGACTCTATGGACTCAACATCGACCTCCTGCACCATAGCAGTATGTACGCTCACTAAGGTTACTTTGACAGTACCATCCACCCCGTAACTTCTACCAGAGAAGGATGAGCAGCATTGCTGTAGTAACATCACCAATTCACACACCAACCTCACTTGGACATGTATCGCCGTTCCCATATCGTCACTGGGTCAATATCCTGGAATTCCCTATGGAAGCACCATCGCCACTAGGACTGCAGCAGTTTATGGAGAAGATCTTCTTATGGCAACTACAGAAACATAGGAACTGGAGGAGGCCATTCAGCCCCTTGAACCTGTTCCACCATTCAGATCATGCCTGATCTGACCCTCCACATTATTTTCTAGTCTTTGTTCCATATCCCTTGATACCCTTACCCGACAAAAATCTAGCACTCTCAACCCTGAAAGCTCCAATTAACCCCCACAGCATCCACAGCCTTTTGGGGGAGAGTGTTTCAGATTTTCACTACCCTCTGCGAAAAAGTGCTTCCTGATTTCACTCCTGAATGGCCTAGCTCCAATTTTAAGATTATGCCCCCTTGTTCTGGATTCCCCCACCAGAGGAAGTAGTTTCTCTAAAGACTCTACTGAATCCCTTTATCATTTTAAAGACTTCAATCAGGTCACTCCTCAATCTTCTAAACTCAAGGGAATACAAACCAGCTTTATGCAACCTGCCCTCACAATTCAAGCCTTGTTATTTTGGTGAATCTACATTGTACCCCTTCCAAGGCCAATATCTCTTTCCTGAGGTTTGGTGCCCATCAGTACTCCAGATGGGATCTGACCAAGGCCCTGTGAAACTGAAGCTGCACTTCCTTATTTTTGAATTCCAATCAACCTGTTGTGCACATGGACACCTAAATTCCTTTGCTCCTCCACAGATCTTAGTTCTCACTGTTAAGCAAATATTCTGATTCGTCTCTCAGATCCAAAGTGGATGTGCTCACGCTTCCCCACATTGAACTCCATCTGCCAGACAGAGGGTGGTTGTAGAGGGTTGTTTTTCAAATTGGAGGCCTGTGACCAGCGGTGTGCCTCAGGGATCGGTGCTGGGTCCGCTGTTATTTGTTATTTATATTAATGATTTGGATGAGAATTTAGGAGGCATGGTTAGTAAGTTTGCAGATGACACCAAGATTGGTGGCATTGTGGACAGTGAAGAAGATTATCTAGGATTGCAACGGGATCTTGATAAATTGGGCCAGTGAGCCGATGAATGGCAGATGGAGTTTAATTTACATAAATATGAGGTGATGCATTTTGGTAGATCGAATCGGGCCAGGACCTACTCCGTTAATGGTAGGGCGTTGGGGAGAGTTATAGAACAAAGAGATCTAGGAGTACAGGTTCATAGCTCCTTGAAAGTGGAGTCACAGGTGGATAGGGTGGTGAAGGCGGCATTCAGCATGCTTGGTTTCATTGGTCAGAACATTGAATACAGGAGTTGGGATGTCTTGTTGAAGTTGTACAAGACATTAGTAAGGCCACACTTGGAATACTGTGTACAGTTCTGGTCACCCTATTATAGAAAGGATATTATTAAACTAGAAAGAGTGCAGAAAAGATTTACTAGGATGCTACCGGGACTTGATGGTTTGACTTATAGGGAGAGGTTGGATAGACTGAGACTTTTTTCCCTGGAGAGTAGGAGGTTAAGGGGTGATCTTATAGAAGTCTATAAAATAATGAGGGGCATAGATAAGGTAGATAGTCAAAATCTTTTCCCAAAGGTAGAGGAGTCTATAACGAGGGGGCATAGATTTAAGGTGAGAGGGGAGAGATACAAAAGGGTCCAGAGGGGCAATTTTTTCACTCAAAGGGTGGTGAGTGTCTGGAACGAGCTGCCAGAGGCAGTAGTAGAGGCGGGTACAATTTTGTCTTTTAAAAAGCATTTGGACAGTTACATGGGTAAGATGGGTATAGAGGGATATGGGCCAAGTGCAGGCAATTGGGACCAGCTTAGTGGTATAAACTGGGCGACATGGACATGTTGGGCCGAAGGGCCTGTTTCCATGTTGTAAACTTCTATGATTCTATGCCATAATTTTGCCCGCTAATTAGTCTATTCCTTTTGTAACTTCCTCCTCCCATCACACACCTTACTGTGCCTCCTAACTTAATGTCATCTGTAAACTGGGAAATGTAATAAACAATGAGAAGGATACTAACAGACTTCAGGAGGACATAGACAGACTGATGAAATAGGCAGGCACATGGCAGATGAAATTTATTGCAGAGAAGTGTGGAGTGATGCATTTTGGTAGGAAGAATGAGGAGAGGTAGTATAAATTAAATGGTACAATTTTAAAGGGGGTACATGAATAGAGACCTGGGGATGTACGTACACAAATCTTTGAAGGTGACAGGACAAGTTGAGAAGGCAGTTAAAAAAGCATATGGGATCCTGGGCTTTATTAATAGAGGTATAGTGTACAAAAGGCAAGGAAGTTATGCTAAACCTTTACAACACTGGTTAGGCCTCAGCTGGAGTATTGTGTCCAATTCTGGGCACTGCACTTTAGGAAGGATGGGAAGGCCTCAGAGAGGGTGCAGAGGAGATTTACTAGAATGGTACCAGGGATGAGGGACTTCAGTTCTGTGGAGAGACTGGAGAAGCTGGAGTTGTTCTCCTTACAGCAGAGAAGGTTTAATAAAGATGTTCAAAATCATGAAGGGTTTTGATAGAGTAAATAAGGAGAAACTGCTTTAGTGGCAGAAGGGTCAGTAACCAGAGGACACAGATTTAAGGCAATTGGCAGAAGAACCAGAAGCCACATGAGGAAACATTTTTTTTTAAACACAGTGAGTTGTGATAATCTGGAACGCACTGCCTGAGAGGGTGGTGGAAGTAGATTCAATAATAACTTCCAAAAGGAAATTTGATAAATACTTGCCAGGGAAGTTAACAGGAAAGACTAAAAACCCAACTAGTTCTTAACTGCCCTCTGAAGTGTCCGAGTAAGTCCATCACCACCTTCTCAGGACAACTAGGGATGGGCAATAAATTCTAGCCTTGCCAGCGATGCCCACATCTCGAGAATGAATAAAAAGAATGTCTGAATATTTCTAAGTGATCCATTCAAAGGAAACAGTTATACTTGTCAATTTATTCTGCATCTCTGTGCCATCTTTATCAGAGATTAGGGTACATGACAGGACTTTAACAGAGGGATCTGATCATTATCTATGATGTAAATTGACACTGCACAGTAATATCACACTGAATAGCTTTCCAATGAGTGTCCAGCTTATTAGGTGAAGTCATGAAAGGGCCCAGTAATTAGCCTAACACTACAGTTCTTATTCAACTGTTTAATCTTCAACATAGCCTTTTTTCTGCAGTGTGCTTTCGAGTGAATAAACGGCATCAATACAGTGTTTTAATTCATAGGGCATTGAAGGGTAGTACTTACAGGGTTCCCCAATAAATAAACTCGATATTCAGTCTCATTCACCCCAGAGAAACGAAGGCCCTGTGGAAAAAAAGACACAGAATTATGCTACACCAGTCATATTGCATAGACAGCAGGAAGCTCGTAGGGTGAACAGATGCAGTTCAATCCAGAAAAATAATGGGCTGGTCTTTGCTGTGAAAATAAGAGCGAGGCTAACAGCGCTCACCATTATTTCTGTGCAAATGGTGCAGCAACTTCTGACGCTGCTCATGTGCAGAAATCCGGAAGTTGATGTACCAGATGTCCTGCTCCTCCGTAAGCTCAGTGAAGATGGCATCTCACCGTTTAGCTCCCCGTTCAAATGAATAGAACAGTATTAAGTTCCTGTAGTACATACGGACTAATCTCGCCAGAAAAAGTTAGGGCTTATCCATTCTGATACAAGTACTTTTAACGGCGTGGTAAGTCTTTTAAGACTGCTAAACCACCTTTCTGGCATTGAAAATTAACTTTAACAAGTGTAGAGTCTCATTCCTTCAGATTTTAATTATTGGAACTTTTTTGCTGTCTCTTAATTCAGTATTTCTTACCCTCTCTTTATTTCACTATTCTAACTTACACTTCCTGGTTCAGTCTCTGCGTGGCTTCTTAACGATGCTTCAATCTGATTGTGACTAGGGCAAGCAACTGCCTATCCCCATAACCACAGGTCCCAGTTGCCCTGAAGAGGGGGTCGTGCTTTTTGGCTCTCTAATTTACAGGAAGTTGCCAGGCAAAAGCTCATAGAAAGTCTATGAGCAAAATACGGCCCAATATATTTTGAAAGTAAGAATATGGGACGGCAATATACACTTTAAATGGAGTAGAGAAGTATAGGGCCCTTTGTATGCAGATACACAGGCCATTAAAAGATGGCATGCATGTAAATATGACCATAAAAAAAGCAAACAATCTCTGGTTTTAGAGGCAGAGAATGCAAAAGCAAAGAAATTGAGTTGAGCTTGTACAAAACCTTAGCAACTGACAGGTTCCTCATCCATACTGGGAAGTCCTGTTGTCATTTGGTGGTAATTGAATAGCGCAAGTTACCCAGAGATGTCCAGGCTGCGTTCCCACTGGGCAAGCAACTGATAGATTCAGCCACAGAACAAATGAGTGAATTGTGTCAATAAGTGACCTGTCACTTGATTGGAGGGAGTTGGGACGAGGAGCCTGGGAGAGCTCTGGGCCTGAATATTTTTGGGTCAAGATGCTACAGATCAATTTCAGTGAGTGAGGCGCCAGTCAAGGAGCCCACATACAGCGCCCAGTCATAGAATGAGAGTAAGAACATAAGAAATAGGAGCAGGAGTAGACCATCCAGCCCCTCGAACCAGTTCCACCATTCAACAAAATCATGGCTGATCTATCTCAATGCCATTTTCATGCACTATCCCCAGATCCCTTGATGCCTTTAATATCTAGAAATCTATCAATCTCTGTTTTGAATGTACTCAATGACTGAGCCTCCACAGCCCTCTGGAGTAGAGAATTCCAAAGATTCACCACCCTGTGAGTGAAGAAATTTCTCCTCATCTCAGTCCGAAATGGCCTACCCCTTATTCTGAGACTGTGACACCTGGTTCTAGACTCTCCTGCCAGGGGAAATATCCTCCCTGCATCTACCCTGTCGAGCCCTGTAAGAATTCTGTCTGCTTCAATGAGATCACCTCTCATTCTTCTAAACTCCAGAGAATACAGGCCTGTATCGCAATCTCTCCTCATACGACAATCCCGCCATCCCAGGAATCAGTCTGGTGAACCTTCATTGCACTCCCTCGATGGCAGGTATATCCTTTCTTAGGTAAGACAACCAAAATTGTACACAATACCAAGGCTCTAAATAATTGCAGTAAGACATCTTTACTCCTGGACTCAAATCCTCTTGTAATAAAGGCCAACATACCATTTGCCTTCCTAATTGCTTGCTGCACCTGCATGTTAGCTTTCAGTGACTCATGTACAAGGACACCCAGGTCCCTTTGAACATCAACATTTCCCAATCTATCACCATTTAAAAAATACTCTGCATTTCTGTTTTTCCTACAAAGTGGATAACTTCACATTTTTCCACATTATATTCCATCTGCCATGTTCTTGCCCACTCACTTAGCCTGTCTGTATCCTCTTGAAGACTCTTTGCATCCTCCTCACAACTCACATTCCCACCTAATTTTGTGTCATCAGCAAACTTGGAAATATTACATTTGGTCCCCTCATTCAAATCATTGATATAGATTGTGAATATCTGGGGCCCAAGCACCGATCCCTGCGGTACCCCACTAGTCATAGTCTGCCAATCTGAAAAAGACCCGTTTATTCCTACTCTCTGTTTCCTGTCTGTTAACCAATTCTCAATCCATGCCAGTATATTTCCCCAATTCCATGTGCTCTAACTTTGTTCACCAACCTCCTGTGTGGGACCTTATCGAAAGCCTTCTGAAAATCCAAATACACCACATCCACTGGTTCCCCCTTATCTATTCTACTAGTTACATCCTCAAAGAACTCCAATAGGTTTGTCAAATATGATTTCCCTTTCATAAATCCATGTTGACTCTGCCAAATCCTATTATTATTTTCTAAGTGTCCTGTTATCACATCCTTTATAATATTCTAGCATTTTCCCTGGTACTGATGTCAGGCTAACAGGTCTGTAGTTTCCTGTTTTCTCTCTCCCTCCTTTCTTAAAGAGTGGGGTTACATTTGCTACCCTCCAATCTGCAGGAACCATTCCAGAATCTATAGAATTTTGGAAGATGACAACCAATGCATCCACTATCTCTACAGCCACCTCTTTCAAAACCCTGGGAAGTAGATTATCAGGTCCTTGGGATTTATCGACTTTCAGTCCCATTAATTTCTCTAGTACTATTTCTTTTACTAATAATTTATTTCAGTTCCTCATTCTCGCCAGGCCCTTGGTTCTCTAGTATTTCTGGGAGGTTTTTTGTGTCTTCCTCTATGAAGACAGACACAAAGTATTTGTTTAATTTCTCTGCCATTTCCTTATTCCCCATTATAAATTCTCCCGACTCTGTCTGTAAGGGACCCACATTTACCTTCACCGGTCTTTTCCTTTTTACATACCTATAGAAGCTTTTACAATCCGTTTTTATGTTTCTCGCTAGTTTACTCTCATATTCTATTTTCCCTCTTTATCAATTTCTTGGTCCTCCTTTGCTGAATTCTAAAATGCTCCCAATCCTCCGGCTTACTGCTTTTTCTGGCAACTTTATCTGCCACTTCCTTTGATTTAATACTATCTTTAATTTCTCTTGTTAGCCACGGTTGGACCACTTTTCCTGTTGGGTTTTTGTGCCTTAAAGGAATATATATTTGTTGCAAATTATGTATTAATTCTTTAAATGCTAGCCATTGCCTGTCTACCGTCATACCTTTCAATGTAGTTCCCCAATCAACCACAGCCAACTTGCGCCTCATACCTTCGTAGTTTCCTTTGAAACTAGCAAAAAATATAAAAACAGATTGTAAGAGCTTCTACTATGTAAAAAGGAAGAGAGTAGCGAAAGTAAATGAAGGTCCCTTAGAGGCTGAGAAAGGAGAAATTATAATGGGGAATAAGGAAATGGCAGAGACACTGAACAATTATTTTGTATCTGTCCTCACAGTTGAAAACACAAAAAACATACTAGAAATAGTGGGGAACCAAGGGTCTAATGAGAGTGAGGAACTTGAAGTAATCAATATTAGTAAAGAAAAAGTACTGGAGAAATTAATGGGACTAAAAGTTGACAAATCCCCTGGTCCTGATGGTCTACATCCTTGGGTTCCAAAAAAGTGATGGCTGCAGAGGTAGTGGATGCATTGGTTTTGATCTTCCAAATTCCCTAGATTTTAGAACAGATTGGAAGGTAGCAAATGTAACACCGCTATTCAAGGAAGGAAGGAGAGAGAAAACAGGGAACTACAGGCCAGTTAGCCTGACATCAGTCGTCGAGAAAATGCCAGAATCCATTTTAAGTGGTAACAGGGCACTTAGAAAATCATAATATGATTAGGCAGAGTCAACATGGTTTTATGAAAAGGAAATTGTGTTTGACAAATCTACTGGAGTTTTTTTTTTTGAGGATGTAACTAGCAGGGTAGATAAAGGGGAACCAGTGGATGTAGTATATTTGGATTTTCAAAAGGCATTCGATAAGGTACCACACAAGAGGTTGTTACACAAGATAAGGGCTCATGGGGTTGGGGGTAATATATTAGCATGGATAGAGGATTGGTTAACGGACAGAAAACAGAGAGTAGCAATAAATGGGTCATTTTCAGGTTGGCAGGCTGTAACTAGTGGGGTGCCGCAAGGATCAGTGCTTGGGCCTCAGCTATTTACATCTATATTAATGACTTAGATGAAGGGACCAAGTGTAATGTATCCAAGTTTGCTGACGATACAAAGCTAGGTGGGAAAGTAAGCTGTGAGGAGGACACAAAGAATCTGCAATGGGATATAGACAGGTTAAGTGAGTGGGCAAGAAGGTGGCAGATAATGTGGGAAAATGTGAGGTTATTCACTTTGGTAGGAAGAATAAAACAATATTTTTTAAAATGGTGAGAAACAATCAAATGTTGGTGTTCAGAGATTTGGGTGTCCTCGTACAAGAAACACAGGAAGTTAACATGCAGGTACAACAAGCAATTAGGAAGGCAAATGGTACGTCGGCCTTTATTGTGAAGGGGGTTGGAGTACAAGATTAAGCAAGTCTTGCTGCAATTGTACAGGGCTTTGGTGAGACCTCACCTGGAGTACTGTGTAGAGTTTTGGTCTCCTTATCTAAGGAAGGATATACTTGCCTTGGAGGCGGTGCAACGAAGGTTCATTGGATTGATTCCTGGGATGAGAGGGTTGTCCTATGAGGAAAAATTGAGTAAAATGGGTCTCTATTCTCTGGAGTTACAAAGAATTAGAGGTGATCTAATTAGAACATATAAAATTCTTCGAGGGCTTGACAGGGTAGATGGTGAGAGGCTGTTTCACCTGGCTGGAGAGTCTAGAATTGGGAAGCATCGTCTCAGGATGAGGGGTCGGCCATTTTGGACTAAGATGATGAGGAATTTCTTCACTCAGAGGGTGGTGAATATTTGGAATTCTCTACCCCAGAGGGCTGTGGATGCTCAGTAGTTGAGAATATCCAAGACTGAGATCAATAGATGTTTGGACATTAATGGAAGCAAGTTATATGGGGATCGGGCAGGAAAGTGGAGTTGAGGTCGAAGATCAACCATGATCTTACTGAATGGCACAGCAGGCTCGAGGGGCTGTTTGGCCTACTCCTGGTCCTATTTCTTAAGTTATGATCTGTGAGTGAGCAGCACACATACAGGGACTGAATGCACAGTGGTGCCTTCTCCCAAACCTGTTACCAAGAAGAAATCAATGAATTCCGCAGAGCTAAAGCCCCAAGATTAAATGGTCAAGGAGGGGGACTGAAGGTATCATGTCTCAACATAATTAGGGGATTCTTCTTCAGTGTGAATGCCTATACTTGCATACGAACAAACGAAAATGACAGGCAGGATAAGACCAGCTGGTCCATCAAGCCTGCCCCACATGTTTTTTTTAAAAAGTCGTTCATGGGATGTGGGCATCGCTGGTGAGGCCGGCATTTATTGTCCATCCCTAATTGCCCTTGAGAAGGTGGTGGTGAGCCGCCTTCTTGAACCGCTGCAGTCCATGTGGTGAAGGTTCTCCCACAGTGCTGATAGGTAGGGAGTTCCAGGATTTTGACCCAGCAACGATGAAGGAACGGTGATATATTTCCAAGTCGGGATGGTGTGTGACTTGGAGGGGAACGTGCAGGTGGTGTTGTTCCCATGTACCTGCTGCTCTTGTCCTTCTAGGTGGTAGAGGTCGCGGGTTTGGGAGGTGCTGTCGAAGAAGCCTTGACGAGTTGCTGCAGTGCATCCTGTGGATAGTACACACTGCAGCCACAGTGAGCCGGTGGTGAAGGGAGTGAATGTTTAGGGTGGTGGATGGGGTGCCAATCAAGCGGGCTGCTTTGTCCTGGATGGTGTCGAGCTTCGAGTGTTGTTGGAGCTGCACTCATCCAGGCAAGTGGAGAGTATTCCATCACACTCCTGACTTGTGCCTTGTAGATGGTGGAAAGGCTTTGGGGAGTCAGGAGATGAGTCACTCGCTGCAGAATACCCAGCCTCTGGCCTGCTCTTGCAGCCATAGTATTTTTATGGCTGGTCCAGTTGAGTTTCTGGTCAATGGTGACCCCCAGGATGTTGATGGTGGGGGATTTGACGATGGTAATGCCATTGAATGTCAAGGGGAGATGGTTAGACTCTTTCTTGTTGGAAATGGTCATTGCCTGGCACTTGTCTGGCGCGAATGTTACTTGCCACTTATGAGACCAAGCCTGGATGTTGTCCAGGTCTTGCTGCATTCGGGCTCGGACTGTTTCATTATTTGAGGGGTTGTGAATGGAACTGAACACTGTGCAATCATCAGCAAACATCCCCATTTCTCATCTTATGATGGAGGGAAGGTCATTGATGAAGCAGTTGAAGATTGTTGGGCCTAGGACACTGCCTTGAGGAACTTCTGCAGCAATGTCCTGGGGCTGAGATGATTGGCCTCCAACAACCACTACCATCTTCCTTTGTGCGAGGTATGACTCCAGCCACTGGAGAGTTTTCCCCGATTCCCATTGACTTCAATTTTACTAGGGCTCCTTGGTGCCACACTCGGTCAAATGCTGCCTTGATGTCAAGGGCAGTCACTCTCACCTCACCTCTGGAATTCAGCTCTTTTGTCCATGTTTGGACCAAGGCTGTAATGAGGTCTGGAGCCGAGTGGTCCTGGCGGAACCCAAATTGAGCATCGGTGAGCAGGATATTGGTGAGTAACTGCCGCTTGATAGCACTGTCGACGACACCTTCCATCACTTTGCTGATGATTGAGAGTAGACTGATGGGGCGGTAATGCCTGGAGCATCCTAATCTGACACTTCCCTCGTAGCCATTTAATCGCCTGGGAGAGGCAAAATAAGAAACAACCTAGGGCCAATGAGGGGAAAAAAAATCTGTAAAATTTTTCTGACCCTCTCAGACGGCTGATACCATTCCAGATCATCATACGGACCTTGTGTACGTCATCCGACAAACCTCTTACCTTTGATATGCTCCAGCCAAGAACCCGTCCAGCTCTCTTTTGAAAGTGTGCAGAGTCTTAAATTTCATTAAACTTACTGGTACATTATATTTGGGCTGGTCCCAAAGAAGCCAAATGAGTGGAGCCACTGGATATTGGGCATAGCAGTTCATGCCAATGAGTTATCAGTGCAATTGTGGTGTGCTGCCATTGCTACTGACAGAACAACGATGTCACATGGAACCAGAGGTCAGTGCTGGGAGAAGTTACCTTAAAACCAATGCTAGGCCATTGCAGCTTGGGACTAGCATTGAAAAAGGTACCAGTTTGGTCCCTGATCCCAGTTTCCTCTGATTGGTTTTTGTTACGATAGAGGTTAGATGGTGTTGGTACGGTATCAGTGGTGTTAGTGAGGACTCTGTGCTGCAGATCAAAGCCTCCAGAATTTACTCATTTTACACATGCTTGTTGGTTTATCTGTTTCTCGCTCTGTCTGTGGGTAAGTGCACAGACAGAGCATCTACTTATTTCAGGCTTATCCTGCTGGCTGATATTTTATGTGCTTTCATGCCCATTTGTTACTGAGAATGGGCTATTATAATCTTTCCACCACTCAGAACCTGTCATAGGGACTGAGGCAGCCACACTCTACATTCAAAAATGGATTTAAATCTGTGGACAAAGTGATTGTGCCAGTTTTCTTTCTCTTTCTTTACTTTTTCCAATGTGCCCTGAGAAGAATTTTCTTTGAAACACAAGCATCCCGACAGAGAAATCCGACACTTTCTACCTGTTGCAACCAGGACCAAGAGTCCAAGAAGTGAACAATAGGAGCATTAACTAACTGAATGCAGGATGTGGAGATGCCAGTGATGGACTGGGGTGGACAAATGTAAGGAATCTTACAACACCACGGCTAACCTGTCTGAACACCAACGACACCTTTGATTGCTGTGATTGTCTCCCAGCCTAATATATGCTATGCGATTTTAGAACCCTTCACTCACTCACCTGACGAAGGAGGTAAGCTCCGAAAGCTTGTGATTTTCAAATAAAACTGTTGGACTATAACCTGGTGTTGTAAGATTCCTTACATGAATGCGGGAGTTAGGGAAAACGAGCCAACACAGGATGTGAAGTAATATTTTTTGTGTGCTGTGTGTGTTCCTCAGAAGAGAGACAGACTCCTGCAGTGTGAACAGAATGTGGAATAAAGTAGGAACTGTTTATTACCTGATAATTGATTGGCCAGTGCCAGGGTTTTGAAGTGACCTCGTTGTCTTTTGGTTTTAGCCCACTGTTACCCTATAGAAAAAATAAACACCTTAAAAAGTTATTAGAAGCCTTTCAGAGATTGCGCCTGCGTCTGCAGTTACTCTACACAGTCGTCAGTCTGGAGACCTGCCGATTTATGATTCACAGACACTGAGAACAAGTTGTTTTGAAATTTGGCTGCAGGATCACTCCAAAGATGAATTTCCGGTTCAGTTGTCTGGAAAAGTTTTAGGGTTTAGAGTTTTTGTGAGCACAGGATGTAGTTTGCGTAATCCGTGGGGTTCCTTGTAAACACAGATTCCCAATTGATATATTTTTTCAGATTACCAACATCAATATAATCTTCTGTATTCTTTCTGTAGAATTTATCCTATGCACATCAAAATAGACCCATCATCCAACAGGGAGATATCACTGGGCAATGTCCTTTTAAGAGATTTTAATCACCTTTATCTCACAAGAGCCACAATATCTTCCTAAAATTCTGCGCAAAAACTTCCTCAGTTATTTTCAACAAGGCAACTGCTGAGTATGCCAAGATCATACAACAAGCGAACATACTAACAAACAAGCTCACAGCACACCAAGAGTATAGTGGAGGTGAAGGCTGGAACTATGCTTTTGGACTGCTTTTATATTCCTTGTACAGACTCATGGAGAAACACATTAGGTTTCTCAGCCAGAACAGACCTCTTTGTTTAGCATAACCATTAGCAGCATTGAGACCAGTTCTGGGGCTGGAGGGATCTGTACATGATGGACGGGTTGCACCTAACCAGTGTCCTCATAGGAGGTTAACTAGTGCTGTCAGGGAGGGTTTAAGCTAATTTGACAGGGGGAGGGGAACCAGGATGAAGCATCAGAGAGGAGAAACAAGGTGCACAGAGGACTGGGAGTGTCAAACACCATTAGAATAAAGAATAGTTCAGAAATAGGAGGGATCAGACTGGGGAGAAATACAAAGTAGACTAAGATGAGTTTTGAATGCATGTGCGTAAATGCATGGAGCATGGTAAATAAGGTCGGTGAGCTGCAGGTATAAGTTGCCACATGGGACTATGATATAGTGCCCAATCCGGCTCAAACAAGAGCAGGATTGGGCAATTAATATCCCTGACTACTAAGTATACAGGAAAGATAGGGAAGGAAAAGAAGAGGGGGGTGGCAGTATTGATCAAAGATACTGTTACAGCACTAAAAAGGGATAATGTACTTGAGGATTCAAAGACAGAATCTATTTGGGTAGAGTTAAGGAACAATAGAGGAGCTAGTACACGACTGGATGTATACTATATGCCACCAAATAGTGGGAAGGAGATAGGGGAGAAAATTTCAGAAAGCTGCAAGAACTATAGAGTAGTGATAATGGGGGTCTTCAAATATCCCAATACAGACTGGGATAGTAACAGTGTAGACGGCAAAGAGGGGGAGGAATTCCTGAAATGTGTACAAGAGAACTTTCTTGATCAGTATGTTTCCAGCCCAAAGAGGAAGGAAACTGTGCTGGATCTGGTTCTGGGGAACAAAGCAGGGCAAGTGCAACATGTTTCGGCAGGGGAGCATTTGGGAAACAGTGATCACAATATCAGGTTTAGAATAGTTCTGGAATAGGAAAAGGAACAATCAAATGTGAAAATACTCAACTGGAGGAGGGTTAATTTCAGGGAGTTGAAAAGGGATCTTGCCCAGGTGGATTGGAATCAAAGATTGGCAGGTAAAATAACTAAATGAGAGGCCTACAAAGAGGAGATAGTTCGGGTACAGACTAGACACATTCCCACAAGGGGGGAAAGGGAGGGCATCCAAAGCTGGAGCTCCCTGAACGTTTAATTTTAATCTCCATACTTATAGTCAGGAAACGGAGGTTGATGATAAATATCAGGTCCATAATGCAGTACAGAACCAAATTGAATACAAAAAGTGAAGAGGAGAACTAAGAAGGAAATAAGGGCAAAGAAAGTGTCTGAAAATAGATTAATGGGTAAAATAAAAAAGGGACTCCAAAAGTCTTTTATAAATATATAAATAGTAAAATGGTAGTCAAAGGAAGGGTGGGGCCAATAAGGGGCCAAAAAGAAGATCTTCTTGTAGAGTCAAGGGGCATGGCTGAGGTACTGAATGAGTACTTTGCATCTGTCTTCACAAAAGAAGTGAATGCTGCCAATGTCACTCATTGGAGTTCAGAAGAATGAGAGGCGATCTTATTGAAACATATAAGATTGTGAAGGGGCTTGATCGGGTGGATGCAGTAAGGATGTTCCCAAAGATGGGTGAAACTAGAACTAGGGGGCATAATCTTAGAATAAGGGGCTGCTCTTTCAAAACTGAGATGAGGAGAAACTTCTTCACTCAGAGGGTGGTAGGTCTGTGGAATTTGCTGCCCCAGGAAGCTGTGGAAGCTACATCATTAGATAAATTTAAAACAGAAATAGACAGTTTCCTAGAAGTAAAGGGAATTAGGGGTTATGGGGAGCGGGCAGGAAATTGGACATGAAGCTGAGTTCGGATCGGTCAATGCCCTGTGGGTGGCAGAGAGGGCCCAGGGGCTGTGTGGCCGGGTCCTGCTCCGACTTCTTGTGTTCTTTAGATTTGTGGTTGGGATCAGATCAGCCATGATCTTATTGAATGGCGGAGCAGGCTCGAGGGGCCGATTGGCCTACTCCTGCTCCAATTTCTTATGTTCTTATGTTCTTATGTTAAAGGAGGAGGGATTAGTTAAATTGGATAGGATAAAAATGGATAAAGAGGAGGTACTTAAAAGGTTGGCAGTACTCAAAGTAGAAAAGTCACCCAGTCCAGATGGGAGGCATCCGAGTTTGGGGAGGGAACGGAGGGTGGAAATAGCAGCAGCTCTGGCGACAATCATCCAGTCCTCCTTAGATATGGAAGTGGCACCAGAGGACTGGAGGATTGCAAATGTTGCACCCCTGTTCAAAAAAAGGGGAAGAGGGATAAACCAGGTAACTACAGGCCAGTCAGCCCACATCGACGGTGGGGGAAACGTTTAGAGACAATAATCCAGGACAAAATTATTTGTCACTCGGAAAAGCATGGGTTATTAAATGACAACCAACAGGATTTGTTAAAAGCAAATCGTGTTTGACTAACTTGATTGAGTTCTTTGATAAAGTAACAGTGAAGGTTGATGAAGGCATACAGCAGATTCAATTTAACACACAGAAGTATGAAGTGATGCATTTTGGAAGGAAGAATGAGGAAAGGCAATATAAACTGAATGGTACAATTTTTAAAGAGGGTCAGGATCAGAGAGAACTGGGAGTTAATGTACAGAAATCTTTGAAGGTGGCAGGACAAGTTGCCTCTATTTATAAAGCATAAGGATCCTATATGTTTTTTTTTAAAACAGCCATATCAGAGTACAAAAGCAAGGAAGTTATGCTAAACCTTTATAAATCACTGGTTAGACTTCAGCTGGAGTACTGTATCCAATTCTGGGCGCCACACTTTAGGAAGGTTGTCAAGGCCTTAGAGAGGGTGCAGATGAGATTTACTGGACTGGTACCAGGGATGCAGGACTTCAGTTACGTGAAGAAGCTGGAGAAGCTGGGATTGTTCTCCTTAGAGCAGAGAAGGTTAAGGGGAGAATTAATAGAGGTGTTCAAAATTATGAAGGGTTTTGATAGAGTAAATAAGGAGAAACTGTTTCCACTGACAGGAGGGTCAGTAACCAAAGGACACAGATTTAAATTAATTGTTAAAACAGCCAGAGGTGAGATGAGAACAGTTTTTAAGCAGGGAGTTACGATGATCTGGAATGCACTACCTGAACGGGTGGTGGAGGCAGGTTCAATAATAATTTTCAAAAAAGGAACTGGATAAATACTTGAATGGGAGAAAACTGCAGGGCTATGGGGAAAGACCGGGGGAGTGGGGCTAATTGGATAGCTCTTTCCAAGAGCTGGCACAGACACAATTGGCTGAATGAGCTCCTTCTGTGCTGTATCATTCTATGATTCTAAGCATCTTCTAGTGTTTGTCAATTAGCATCTGGTTATCACTTTTGGTGAAATGTACACATACGGATCTA
Organism: Heptranchias perlo; assembly: GCF_035084215.1. Taxonomy (NCBI): domain Eukaryota; kingdom Metazoa; phylum Chordata; class Chondrichthyes; order Hexanchiformes; family Hexanchidae; genus Heptranchias; species Heptranchias perlo. The sequence continues at coordinate 86,717,512 of NC_090334.1, read as the reverse complement.
TCAGGCCAAAAGCGACTCAAACAGGCCTACGTCCATGTTCGCAGGCGTAGGTACATCTAAACTGTAAACCACTTGAATGACTTTTACCCAAGTGTCAGAGTGGTGAGAACCCAATGGTCCTTGTACTCCACTTCTTAATGATACAGAAAACTGTGCGTCAAAGGGGACATTAGAAAGTACTTCAAGGTCTCCCATTACGTTGACTAATGCTGCTTGAAACACTTGAATCAGTTGATATTGATGAAGCCACATTTGGCCACTGAGGCTTTTGACCCAATACAACTCTAAAAGGGGTACAGGAACAAAGATCTGGGGGTATATGTGCACAAATCATTGAAGGTGGCAGAGCAGGTTGAGAAAGCGGTTAAAAAAGCATATGGGATCCTGAGCTTTATAAATAGGGGCATAGAGTACAAAAATAAGGAGGTTATGATGAACCTTTATAAAACACTGGTTCGACCATAACTGGAGTATTGTGTCCAGTTCTGGACAACGTACTTTAGGAAAGATGTGAAGGCCTTAGAGAGGGCGCAGAAGAGATTTACTAGAATGATTCCAGGGATGAGGGACTTTAGTTATGTGTATAGACTGGAGAAGCTGGGGTTGTTCTCCTTGGAATAGAGACGGTTGCGAGGAGATTTGACAGAGGTATTCAAAATCATGAAGGGTCTAGACAGAGTAGATAGAGAGAAACTGTTCCCATTGGCGGAAGAATCAAGAACCAGAGTACATAGATTTAAGGTGTTTGGCAAAAGAACCAAAGGTGACATGAGGAAAAACCTTTTAACACAGCGAGTAGTTAGGATCTGGAATGCACTGCCTGAGGGGGTGGTGGAGGCAGATTCAATCATGGCCTTCAAAAGGGAACTGGATGAGTACTTGAAAGGAAAAAAATTGCAGGGCTACGGGAATAGGGCGGGGGAGTGAGACTAGCTGGATTGCTCTTGCACAGATCCGGCACGGACTCAATGGGCTGAATGGCCTCCTTCCGTGCTGTAACCTTTCCTTGATTCGATGATTCATCCTTGTGTTTAAATCTCTTCATAGCCTCATCCCTTCCTGTCTCTAACTTCCTCCAGCCCTTTTCTGCGCTATCATGACCCTAAGCTATGGAATCCCATCCCTGAACCTCACTGCCCTCTCATCCTTTAAGGCACACCAAAAAAACCCGCCTCTTTAACCAAACTTAATATCTCCTTCTTTGGTTCAGTCATTTTTGTCTGATTACACTTCCAGGAAGCAGCTTGGGACGTTTTTCCACATTATAGGCGCTATATAAATGCTCGCTCTTGTTGTAACACTTCTATATCGGATGAGTACGTAATTCCTGGGAGGTAACTGGGAGCAACAGCTCTTTAGCGACATTGTTCAGTAAGTTCCCACTCCCCTAACTCATTGGACAATTGACCTATCCTGGTATATGCAAAGGATAAGTGGACAAGTACATATTAAATGAATACCAAGATTTATATTTCAGATAGAATACACTTTATAAAAACAATCATTAAGTCGAGTGTTTTCTCCTGAATTCCTAAATACAATTTGTAGGAGAGTTTATTCAATGCACTAGAATAATGGACTGGAATAAATTCAAAGTCAGGATGCTCTGTGATTCACATTTATTCAAAGTACAATGAGGAGATTTACTGACCCGGATCATGACAACATGCGACTCGAGCAGAATCTCAGGGAATGAAGGTTTCAGCACCTCCAGGCTGATATTCGGTACTGCAATGATAAAGTTCTCATTACTATGTGCCCAGATACCTAGAACCACCAAGTCCAATGGGTAGCTGTTGGCTTTAATATATGCTCAGTGGAATGATGGACAATAACTAGTATCGCATAGAACATAGAAAACATCTGATTGTACTTTATAGATAACTGGTAAAAGGAACAGACCCCAAGTTAGGAGTGGGTGCTTGAGAAAGTGGGATTGAAAGCTAGGGGGAAAGATAGTGTTGGAGATAGTTTTTAAAATATGGAGAGGGAGGTAGAGAGGCAAATCGGTCTTGGAGGAAGGTTCAAACAGTCGAAGTTAGCGAGCTGAAAATGCTGCTTTCAGTGGTGGGACAGGAAAAGGGTAGCTTGCAAAGGAAGCCAGCATTTCAGGTCAGAGATGGGAGGGAGAGTGTCTGGAAGAAGTTGCAGAGGTAGAGTGGAGCAAGGACATGGAGATATTCAAAATCATGAAGGGTCTAGACAGAGTAGATAGAGAGAAACTGTTCCCATTGGCGGAAGGATCAAGGACCGGAGGATATAGATTTAAGGTGATTGACAAAAGAACCAAAGGTGACATGAGGAAAAACTTTTTTACACAGCGAGTGGTCAGGATCTGGAATGGACTGCCCGAGGGGGTGGTGGAGGCAGATTCAATCATGGCCTTCAAAAGGGAACTGGATAAGTACTTGAAGGGAAAAAATTTGTAGGGCTACGGGGAAAGGGTGGGGGAGTGGGATTAGCTGGATTGGTCTTGCATAGAGCCGGCGCGAACTCGATGGGCCGAATGGCCTCCTTCCATGCTGTAACCTTTCTATGATTCCATGAGGACATGGAGACATTTGAATCACACAGCACAGGAGGCCGCCATTCGGCCCATTGTGCTGACTCTTTCAAAGAGCTATCCAATTAGTCCCACTCCCCTGATCTTTCCTCATAACCCTGCAATTTCTCCTTTTCAAGTGACCAATGAAACCAAGCATTCGGCATGCTTGGTTTCATTGGTCAGAACATTGAATGCAGGAGTTGGGATGTCTTGTTGAAGTTGTACAGGGCATTGGTGAGGCCACACTTGGAGTACTGTGTACAGTTCTGGTCACCCTATTATAGAAAGGATATTATTAAACTAGAAAGAGTGCAGAAAAGATTTACTAGGATGCTACCGGGACTTGATGGTTTGACTTACAGGGAGAGGTTAGACAGACTGGGACTTTTTTCCCTGGAGAGTAGGAGGTTTAGGGGTGATCTTATAGAAGTCTATAAAATAATGAGGGGCATAGATAAGGTCGATAGTCAAAATCTTTTCCCAAAGGTAGGGGAGTCTATAACGAGGGGGCATAGATTTAAGGTGAGAGGGGAGAGATACAAAAGGGTCCAGAGGGGCAATTTTTTCACTCAAAGGGTGGTGAGTGTCTGGAACGAGCTGCCAGAGGCAGTAGTAGAGGCGGGTACAATTTTGTCTTTTAAAAAGCATTTGGACAGTTACATGGGTAAGATGGGTATAGAGGGATATGGGCCAAGTGCAGGCAATTGGGACTAGCTTAGTGGTATAAACTGGGCGACATGGACATGTTGGGCCGAAGGGCCTGTTTCCATGTTGTAACGTCTATGATTCTATGATTCTATGATTCTAACCAGTTCCCTTTTGAAAGTTACTATTGAATCTGCTTCCACCGCTCTTTCAGGCAGTGAATTCCAGTTCATAACTTGGTGTGTAAAAACATCTAATTTCCGCCCTGGATTTTTTGTCAATTATCTAAAATATGTGTCCATTGATTGCCAAGCCTCCTGCCAATATAAACATTTTCTCCCTATCTACTCTATCAAAACCCCGCATAATTTTGAACATCTCTATTAATTCTCCCCTTAAACTTCTCTGCTTTAGTCTCTCCACATAACTGAAGTCCCTCATCCCTGGTACCATCCTCTGCATGCTCTTCAAGGCCTTGACATCCTTCCTAAAGTGCAGTGCCCAGAAATGGACACAATCCTGCAGCTGAGGCCTAACCAGTGTTTTATAAAAGGTTTAGTATAACTTCCTTGCTTTTGTACTCTATGCCTGTTTATAAAGCCACGGATCCCGCATGTTTTTGTTTAAGAACAGCCTCATCAACTTGTCCTGCCACCTTTAAAGATGATGGATGAAGACAACTTGCATTTCTATTGCACCTTTCACGACCTCAGGACGCCCCGAAACACACTATAACCGGTGAAGCAGTTTTTTATTGAAGTGTAGTCACTGTGTAACATAGGAAATGCGGCAGCCAATTTTGCGCACAGCAAGGCCCCACAAACAGTAATGTGATAATGACCAGATAATCTGTTTTAGTTATGTTGGTTGAGAGATAAATAATGGCCAGGACACCAGGGAGAACTCCCCTGCTCTTCTTCAAATAGTGCCATGGGATCCTTTACACCCACCTAAGGGGGCAGACGAGGCCTCGGTTTAACTATTCTAATATAGACGAGGATAGTAATAATCTAAGCGACAAAGAGGGGGAGGAATTTTTGAAGTGTGTTGAGAGAACTTTCTTGACCGGTACGTTTCCAGCCCAACGAGGAAGGAGGCATTGCTGGATCTGGTTCTGAAGAATGAGCTGGGTCGAGTGGAGCAAGTGTCAGTGGGGGAATATTTAGGAAACAGTGATCATAGTATCAAAAGGTTTAGCGTAGTTATGGAAAAGGACATGGACCAATCAAGTGAAAATAATCAATTGGAGGAGGGCCAATTTCAGTGGGATGAGAACAGATTTGGCCCAGGTAAATTGGAATTAAAAATTGGCAGACAAAACTGTAATTGAACAATGGGCGGGCGGCCTTTAAAGAGGAGATGGTTCGGGTACAGTCTAGGTACATTCCTATGAGGGAGAAAACTAGGGCAACTAAAGCCAGAGCTCCCTGGATGACAAAAGAGAAACTGAGTAAGATGAAACAGAAAAAAAGGGGCATATGACTGATGTCAGGTTGATAACACAAGTGAGAACCAGGCAGAATATAGAAAGTTCAGAGGGGAAGTGAAAAAGGAAATGTGGAAGGTAAAGAGAGAGTATGAGAATAGACTGGCGGCCAACATAAAAAGGAATCCAAATGTCTTCGACAGGCATGTAAACAGTAAACGGGTAGTAAGGGGAGGGGTGGGGCTGATCAGGGACCAAAAAGATCTACGCATGGAGGCAGAGGGCATGGCGGCAGAGGGCATGGCTGAGGTACCAAATGAGTATTTTGCATCTGTCTTTACCAAGGAAGAAGATGCTGCTAGATCTCAGTAAAGGAAGATGTAGTTGAGATACTGGATGGGCTAAAAATTGATAAAGAGGAGGTACTAGAAAGGCTAGCTGTACTTAAAGTAGATAAGTCACCGGTCTAGATGGGATGGATCCTAGGTTGCTGAGGGAAGTAAGGGTGGAAATTGCAGAGGTACTGGCCCTAATCTTCCAAACATCTTTAGATACGGGGGTGGTGCCAGAGGACTAGAGAATTACAAATGTTACACCCTTGTTGAAAAAGGGTGCAAGGGTAAACCCAGCAACTACGGGCCAGTCAGTTTAACCTCGGTAGTGGGGAAACTTTTAGAAATGATACTCCGGGACAGAATTAACAGTCGCTTGGACAAGTGTGGATTGATTAGGGAAAATCAGCACGGATTTGTTAAAGGCAAATCGTGTTTAACCAACTTGATAGAGTTTTTTGATGAGGTAACAGAGAGGGTTGATGAGGGCAATGCGGTCGATGTGGTGTATATGAGCTTTCAAAAGGCATTTGATAAAGTGCTGCATATAAGGCTTGTCATCAAGATTGAAGCCCATGGAATAAAAGGGGCAGTAGCAGCATGGATACAGAATTGGCTAAGTAACAAGAAACAGAGAGTAGTGGTGAACTGTTATTTTTCGGAGTGGAGGGAGGTGTACAGTGCTGTTCCCCAGGGGTCGGTGCTGGGACCACTGCTTTTCTTGATATATATTAATGACTTCGACTTGGGAGTATAGGGCACAATTTCCAAATTTGCAGTTAACACAAAACTTGGAAGTGTAGTGAACAGTGAGGGGGATAGTGATAGACTTCAAGAGGATATAGACAGGCTGGTGGAATGGGCGGACACGTGGCAGGCAAAACTTAATGTAGAAAAATGCCAAGCAATACATTTCAGTAGGAAGAATGAGGAGAGGCAATATAAACTAGAGGGGACAATTCTAAAACGGGGACAGGAACAGAGAGATCTGGGGGTATATGTACACAAATCGTTGAAAGTGGCAGGGCAAGTTGAGAAAGCGGTTAAAAAAAGCATACGGGGTCCTGGGCTTTATAAATAGAAGGAATCTTACAACACCAGGTTATAGTCCAACAAATTTATTTTAAAATCACAAGCTTTCGGAGATTATCTCCTTCGTCAGATGAATGAATGAAAAGGTTCTCAAATCGCATATCTTATACTATGTTGGGACAGCATCACACCAATCAAAAGGTGTCGTTGTTATTCAAACAGGCCAGTCACGGAGAACAGCACGTCCCAGTACACTCGATATACATTGTGTCTATTACACAGGCAGGCAGAAAGAAACTCAAAATGGCAGAGAGAGAGAGAGAGAGAATTTTAAAAAAAATTTATATGTTTTTTAAAATTCTCTCTCTCTCTCTGCCATTTTGAGTTTCTTTCTGCCTGCCTGTGTAATAGACACAATGTATATCGAGTGTACTGGGACGTGCTGTTCTCCGTGACTGGCCTGTTTGAATAACAACGACACCTTTTGATTGGTGTGATGCTGTCCCAACATAGTATAAGATATGCGATTTGAGAACCTTTTCATTCATTCATCTGACGAAGGAGATAATCTCCGAAAGCTTGTGATTTTAAAATAAATTTGTTGGACTATAACCTGGTGTTGTAAGATTCCTTACATTTGTCCACCCCAGTCCATCACCGGCATCTCCACATCATTTATAAATAGAGGCAGAGTATAAAAGCAAGGAAATCACAATGAACCTTTATAAAACACTGGTTCATCCACAACTGGAGTAATGCGTCCAATTCAGGGCACTACACTTTAGTTAAAATGTGAAGGCCTTAGAGAGGTTGCAGAAGAGGTTTACTAGAATGATTACATGGATGAGGGACTTTAGTTGTGTGAAAAGACTGGAGAAACTGGGGTTGTTCTCCTTCGAACAGAGAAGGTTGCGAAGAGATTTGATCGAGGTATTCAAAATCATGAAGGGTCGAGACAGAGTAGATAGAGAGAAACTGTTCCCATTGGCGGAAGGGTCAAGAACCAGAGGACATAGATTTAAGGTGATTGGCAAAAGAACCAAAGGTGACATGAAGAAAAACTATTTTACACAGCAAGTGGTTAGGATCTGGAATGCACTGCCCGAGGTGGAGGCAGATTCAATCATGGCCTTCAAAAGGGAACTGGATAAGTACTTGATAGTAAAAAACGTGCAGGGCTACGGGGATAGGACTAGCTGAATTGCTCTTGCATAGAACTGGACTCGATAGGCCGAATGGCCTCCTTCCGCACTGTAACCGTTCTACGATTCTATCGTCTAATCCGAAAGACGGCACCTCCAACAGTGCAGCACTCCCTGAGTACTGCACTGGAGTGTCAGCCTGAATTATATGCTCAAGTCTCTGGAGTGGAACTTGAACCCACAACCTTCTAACTCAGAGGCAAGAGTGGTACCAACTGAGCCACAGCTTCCAGTCAAAAATGTAATGAAGGACAGGGACAGGGAGCCTGTGAAGGTTTGTGAGTACAGGAATGATGGAGAAGCGAGTGTTAGTGTAGGTCAAGATACGAGCAGCTGCATTTTGGATAAGTTGCTTTAATTAAGCATGGATGAAGAAAAATCAATAAGGAGAGCATTGGAACACTTAGGTCTGGAGGAGACAAAAGCAGCAAAGGGTTTTAGCAGCAGAGTGGCCAAAGTGGGATTGGACTTGGAGCTGGGGTTTGAAGCTCAGGGCATGGTCGAACATGACGCCAAGGTTGCATACAGTCTTGTTGAATCCAAGTGAAAGGCCGGGGAGGGGCTTAGATTCAGGATCAAGGCAGCTGAGTTTACGACAAGCACTGAAAACCACGGCACGAGTTTTCTCAACATTAAACTGATAGAAGTCAGTGAACGAGTGGTAAATCAATGGAACAGGCTCCCTCCGGAGACGGGAGAAAGTTAGTATTGATTCATTCAAATTAGATAGATTTCTTTCAGAAAATAATATTTCGGAATACACTATACCAGTAATTTGAAACATGGCATGATAAATGTAGTATGTGTGGGAGAAAAAAAAAGGTGATTTTGAACCTTTGGTTCCCAAAGCTGTCCACCACTGGGGTTTTCCTCATCTCATGTCGGTCTGGTGTGGACTCATTGATAGAGAATGATTGCCATGATTAGTCAACAACTCCATTATTGTTGCATCATATGACTCCAGGATTGTCATTCCATTGAACAGGCTCCCTAGGGAGACGGGGGATGCAGAAAGCGAACTAGCTGGACCTTGGTCTTTTATCGTCCAGCAACTCCTATTTTCCGAAGTCGTAATTCATCCAAGTCTTGATGTTGGATGGGCAATCTGGCAACACCAAAGTGGTTGCAGGGTCAAGAGAAGTGATGGAGAAGTAGAGCTGGCTATCAGCATATGTATGGAAGACAAGTCCAAGCACGTGGACCACAGGACAGCATGGGGACTCCTGAGGTGACAATGTGGGAGTGGGATTAAAGCCATTTCCAGAAATGCATTGGCTGCATCCAGATAGATAGAAATAAAACCATGCATGGGCAGTGGCATGGAGCCAGACAATAGAGGAGAGGCAGTGAAGAATGACAATGTGATCAATAATGTCAAACACTGAAGAGATTGAGGAGGATACGGAGGGACAGTGCACCACCTTCAATATCATACAGGATATCATTCAGGATTTTGCCCAAGGCAGACACTGGACTAGAGGGATTCAAACAGGGAATTTCTGGTGAGATGGGCACTGAGCTGGGAGATGATGACATGCCCCAGAAAGGGACGTTAGAGAAGCGACAATAGTTAGAGGGGACAGATAAATCACAATGCCCACCTTTGACCTAAGTGAAGGCAGTGATGTTGGCTAAAATCATTTTAGAGTCAGTCCACCATCAGCAACTTTTTAAAAGAATTGCCAACATCTTTATAGAGCATTTAGAGGTTAAAAAAAAATCCTCTACAAAAATTTAGCAGTGCACTGGTATTGTTGTTTACAAATCCCAACATAGTCTCACTCCACCCTACTTCTGCAATCTCCTCTAGCCTGCATCCTGGTTCATACTCTGTTACTGAGAGTCAGGTCTTCTGATAGCGGAATGGGGAGAGGGGAAGGACAATTCTTTGACTTCATTTTTGGTTCCCATTGATGCTCAATATCATACTTCTCTCTCCCGATCTAAACTCATGAAGCATCTTGGGATGTTTTACTATATTAAGGTGCTTTGCAAGATGTTGGTAATGATGGGCCACTTACTACTTTTGTGAAGATAATGGTGCAGCAGTCCCAGCATTAATTAATGATCGTGCCCATAGGGACAGTGTCTTAACTGTTTCTATAAATACATCACCATTCATACTCTAGTGGGTAACCTATATATGCACTGAATGACCAAGCTAAGAAGGGTCAGATATTATAAGCACGAGAGGTTCATTAAACAAACAATCACTGCAGCAGCTACCTACATTTAGCATTAACGTGGTCTTCGATGTTCCACAATGAGTTGGGGGTTTCTTTAAGGTACGGACTGCAACTGACTTCAACCTGCTCCCAACCCCTAGAAACAGCAAAGACCAAGAGAGAGAGATAAGTGCGAGTCAAACTTTCAAGTTTAAAACAGTGAACCAGCTTGGTCTGCAAAGACAACAAAAGGCTCAAACAAGGAAAATCTCCACTACTTAAATTCAGAGACTCCCAACTATAGATATACATGATCTGACCATATAAATACACAGACTGTAGCAACAAGGTAGTTTACTCGTGTTGCAATGTATAAATTCACAGTTCTACACTAAGTCAGGGGGCACAGTAACTTGTGTGGATGGGAGCAGGAAGTTACAAAGAGAAAAAGACAGACTAAGTGAGTGTGAAAAGCTAATGCAGATGGAGTTCAATGTGGGAAGCGTGAGGTCATCCACTTTGGATTTGAGAAAGATAAATCATAATATTTTCTTAATGGTGAAAGACGAGTGGAGTTTAATACTGGTAGGAATTTAGGCTAACGCTATCCACATTTTTTTTTAAAAAAGAGGGATGGGGGTGCAGGAACCCTGTGATGTGTATAGTGGGATATGTGGGTCACCATGGACCCTCCATGTATCAGGGGCAGTGCAGGAACCTCTGTGATATGTAGGACCAGGGATGGCATATTTACAGAAAACTGAATCTCTGGATCAGAGGATCTCATTGAATCTTAGAAAATTTACGGCACAGGAGGCCATTCGGCCCATCATGTCCGTGCCGGCCAGAAATGAGCCACCCAACCTAATCCCACTTTCTAGCTACAGACCGTAGCTTTGGAGGTTACGGCACGTCAGGTTGAGGCAGTGAGTTCCAGACCCCCACCACCCTCTGGGTGAAAATGATTTTCCTCAACTCCCCTCTAATCCTTCTACCAATCACTTTAAATCCATGCCCCCTGGATATTGACCTCTTTGCTAAGGAAAAAGGTCCTTCCGATCCACTCTATCCAGACCCCTCATAATTTTGTACACCTCAATTAAATCACCCCTCCGCTTCCTCTGGTCCAAAGCACGGGTACGGTAGCATAGTAGTTATGTTACTGGACTAGTAATCCAGAGGCCTGAACTAACAATCCGGAGTCATGAGTTCAAATCTCGCCACGGCAGCTGGGGAATTTAAATTCAATTAATTAAATAAAATCTAGAATTAAAATACTAGTATCAGTAATGGTGGCCATAAAACTACTGGATTGTTGTAAAAACCCATCTGGTTCACTAATGTCCTTTAGGAAAGGAAACCTGCCATCCTGACCCAGTCTGGCCTATATGTGACTCCAGACCCACAGCAATGTGGTTGATTCTTAATTGCCCTCTGAAATGGCCCAGCAAGCCACTCGGTTGTAAAAATCTCGCTACAAAAAGTCACAAGAAGAATAAAACCGGACAGACCACCTGGCATCGGACCACTAGGCACCGGACACGACAAAGGCAAACCAAGCCCAGTCGACCCTGCAAAGTCCTCCTCACGAACATCTGGGGACTTGTGCCAAAATTAGGAGAGCTGTCCCACAGATGAGTCAAGCAACAGCCTGACATAGCCATACTCACAGAATCATACCTTTCAGCCAATGTCCCAGACTCTTCCATCACCATCACTGGGTATGTCCTGTCCCACTGGCAGGACAGACCCACCAGAGTTGGTGGTACAGTGATATACAGTCAGGAGGGAGTGGCCCTGGGAGTCCTCAACTCTCATGGCATCAGGTCAAACATGGGCAAGGAAACCTCCTGCTAATTACCACCTACCGCCCTCCCTCAGCTGATGAATCAGTCCTCCTCCATGTTGAACACCACTTGGAGGAAGCACTGAGGGTAGCAAGGGCACAGAACGTACTCTGGGTGGGGGACTTCAATGTCCAAGAGTTGCTCGGTAGCACCACTACTGACCGAGCTGGCCGAGTCCTGAAAGAAATAGCTGCCAGACTGGGCCTGCGGCAGGTGGTGAGCGAACCAACACGAGGGAAAAACTTACTTGACCTCGTCCTCACCAATCTACCTGTCGCAGATGCATCTGTCCATGACAGTATTGGTAGGAGTGACCACCGCACAGTCCTCGTGGAGATGAAGTCCCGTCTTCACACTGAGGACACCATCCAATGTGTTGTGTGGCACTACCACTGTGCTAAATGGGATAGATTCAGAACAGATCTAGCAGCTCAAAACTGGGCATCCATGAGGCGCTGTGGGCCATCAGCAGCAGAAATGTATTCCAGCACAATCTGTAACCTCATGGCCCGGCATATTCCTCACTCTACCATTACCAACAAGCCAGGGGATCAACCCTGGTTCAATGAGGAGTGTAGAAGAGCATGCCAGGAGCAGCACCAGGCATACCGAAAAATGAGGTGCCAACCTGGTGAAGCTACAACTCAGGACGACATGCATGCTAAACAGCGGAAGCAACATGCCATAGACAGAGCTAAGCGATTCCACAACCAACGGATCAGATCAAAGCTCTGCAGTCCTGCCACATCCAGTCGTGAATGGTGGTGGACAATTAAACAACTAACGGGAGGAGGAGGCTCTGTAAACATCCCCGTCCTCAACGATGGCGGAGTCCAGCACGTGAGTACAAAAGACAAGGCTGAAGCGTTTGCAACCATCTTCAGCCAGAAGTGCTGAGTGAATGATCCGTCTCGGCCTCCTCCCAATATCCCCACCATCACAGAAGCCAGTCTTCAGCCAATTCGATTCACTCCACGTGATATCAAGAAACGGCTGAGTGCACTGGATACAGCAAAGGCTATGGGCCCCGACAACATCCCAGCTGTAGTGCTGAAGACTTGTGCTCCAGAACCAGCCGCGCCTCTGGCCAAGCTGTTCCAGTACAGCTACAATACTGGCATCTACCCGACAATGTGGAAAATTGCCCAGGTATGTCCTGTCCACAAAAAGTAGGACAAATCCAATCCAGCCAATTACCGCCCCATCAGTCTACTCTCAATCATCAGCAAAGTGATGGAAGGCGTCGTCGACAGTGCTATCAAGCGGCACTTACTCACCAATAACCTGCTCACCGATGCTCAGTTTGGGTTCCACCAGGACCACTCGCCGCCAGACCTCATTACAGCCTTGGTCCAAACATGGACAAAAGAGCTGAATTCCAGAGGTGAGGTGAGAGTGACTGCCCTTGACATCAAGGCAGCATTTGACCGAGTGTGGCACCAAGAAGCCCGAGTAAAATTGAAGTCAATGGGAATCAGGGGGAAAACTCTCCAGTGGCTGGAGTCACATCTAGTACAAAGGAAGATGGTAGTGGTTGTTGGTGGCCAATCATCTCAGCCCCAGGGCATTGCTGCAGAAGTTCCTCAAGGCAGTGTCCTAGGCCCAACCATCTTCAGCTGCTTCATCAATGACCTTCCCTCCATCATAAGGTCAGAAATGGGGATGTTCGCTGATGATTGCACAGTGTTCAGTTCCATTCGCAACCCTTCAGATAATGAAGCAGTACGAGCCCGCATGCAGCAAGACCTGGACAACATCCAGGCTTGGGCTCATAAGTGGCAAGTAACATTCGCGCCAGAAAAGTGCCATGCAATGACCATTTCCAACAAGAGAGAGTCCAACCACCTCCCCTTGACATTCAACAGCATTACCATTGCCAAATCCCCCACCATCAACATCCTGGGGGTCACCATTGACCAGAAACTTAACTGGACCAGCCATAAAAATACTGTGGCTACAAGAGCAGGTCAGAGGCTGGGTATTCTGAGGCGAGTGACTCACCTCCTGACTCCCCAAAGCCTTTCCACCATCTACAAGGCACAAGTCAGGAGTGTGAAGGAATACTCTCCACTTGCTTGGATGAGTGCAGCTCCAACAACACTAGAAGCTCGACACCATCCAGGACAAAGCAGCCCGCTTGATTGGCACCTCATCCACCACTCGAAACATTCACTCCCTTCACCACCGACGCACAGTGGCTGCAGTGTTTACCATGCACAAGATGCACTGCAACAACTCGCCAAGGCTTCTTCGACAGCACCTCCCAAACCCGCAACCTCTACCACCTAGAAGGACAAGATCAGCAGGTATATGGGAACAACATCACCTGCACGCTCCCCTCCAAGTCACACACCATCCCGACTTGGAAATATATCGCCGTTCCTTCATCGTCGCTGGGTCAAAATCCTGGAACTCCCTTCCTAACAGCACAGTGGGAGAACCTTCACCACACGGACTGCAGCGGTTTAAGGAGGCGGCTCACCACCACCTTCTCAAGGGCAATTATGGATGGGCAATAAATGCCGGCCTCGCCAGCGACGTCCACATCCCATGAACGAATGAAAAAAAAAATCACTGGGTGAAAACAATTTGCAGAGAAGGGGAACAGCCAGAAAGCCAGTGTTCATGCTGGAGGCAATAACAGATGAAGAAAGAAGATGAAGGCCTACAAAGGGAGTTTCAGCAATTAGGAGATTGATTAAAGACCAGAATCTCCCAGTAACATGTGCAGTCTGTACAGGAACAATAAGGTAAGGGAATTAAATGCATGTCTGGGGAGATTGTGTGGGAACGGTTCAGCTTCCTGGGAAATTGGGGCCAGTTCTGGGCACTGCACCTTAGGAAGGATATATTGGCCTTGGAGGGGGTGCAGAGTAGATTTACAAGGACCAAAGGTTAAATTGCAACGAAAGATTGCATTAATTGGGTTGTATTCCCTGGAATTTGGAAGATAAAGGGGTGATTTGATCAAAGTTTTCAAGATATTAAGGGGAACTGACAAGGTAGATAGAGAGAAACTATTTCTGCTGGTTGGGGAGTCTCGAACTCGGGGACATAGCCTAAAAATTAGAGCCAGGACTTTTAGGAGTGAAGTTAGGAAACACTTCTACACGCAAAGGGTGGTCAAAGTTTGCAACTCTCTTCTGCAAACAGCAGTTGATGCTAGCTCAATCGTTAATTTTAAAGCCGAAGTTGACAGATTTGTGTTATCCAAAAGGTATTAACGGATATGGGGCTAAGGCGGAGTTAAGTCACAGATCAGCCATGATCTTATTGAATGGCGGAATAGGCTTGAGGGGCTAAATGGCCTGCTCCTGTTCCTATGTTCGGTGTGGACAGGAGCTGGAAAGATGGTGTAGGGGGGAAGGGTTCAGGTTCCTGGGACATTGGGACCAGTTCTGGGGCAGGAGTGGCCTTTACAGTACAGATGGGCTTCACCTGAACAAGGCTGGAACCAATGTCCTTGCTGGGAGTGTAACTAGGGCTCTAGGGGATGGTTTAAACTAATATGCCAGAGGTGAAGAGAAAAAACAAGACGAGGAAGCAGAAGGCATGCAAAAAGAACAGAGAGAAAAGTAAGGGAAAATATACAATATACTAAAAAAACAGAAGTAGAAGGGATTAAAACAGTTAGATTACCAAACAGGCTGAGGTAGGTTTGAGTTGTATGCACATAAATGCACAGAGTATTGAGAATAAATGGCTATGGAGGAGGATAGAACCATAGAAAAGATACAGCACAGAAGGGGGCCATTCGGCCCATCGTGTCCACGCCGGCTCAAACAACAACCAGGTGCCCATTTTAATCCCACCTTCCAGCACCTGGTCTGTAGCCCTGCAGCTTACAGCACTTCAGGTGCAGGTCCAGGTACTTTTTAAAAAGAGTTGAGGGTCCCTGCCTCCACCACCAATTTGGGTAACGAATTCCATTCACCCACCACCCTCTGGGTAAAAAAGTTTTTCCTCATGTCCCCTCTAATCCTTCCGCCAATCAGCTTAAATCTATGTCCTCCAGTTATTGAACTCTCCACTAGGGGAAACAGGAACTTCCTGTCTACTCTATCAAGGCCCCTCATAATTTTGTACACCTCAATCAAGTCACCCCTCAGCCTCCTCTGCTCCAAGGAAAACAAGCCCAGCCTATCCGATCTCTCCTCGTCGCTGCAATTTTCAAGCCCTGTCAACATTCTTGTAAATCTTCTCTGCACTCTCTCCAGAGCAATTATGTCCTTCCTGTAATGTGGTGACCAGAACTGCGCACAATATTCCAGCTGTGGCCTCACCAGCGTTTTATACAGTTCCATCATTACATCCCTGCTTTTGTATTCTATACCTCGGCTAATAAAGTTCTTTATCTGAATGCACGTAGCATTCGTAATAAAATGGACGAGTTAACGGCACAAATAACTACGTATGGGTATGATCTTGTGGCCATTTCAGAAACATGGCTGCAGGGTGACAACGACTGGGAATTAAATATGCCAGGGTATTTAACAATCAGGAAGGACAGGCAGGAAGGAAGGGGAGGTGGGGTGGCTATGTTAATAAAGGAAGGAATCACTGTAATACAGAGAAATGATATTGGGACAAAGCATCAAGATAATGAAACAGTTTGGGTGGAGATAAGGAATAATAAGGGAAAAAAAACATTAGTGGGCGTAGTATATAGGCCTCCTAATAGTTGCAACTCTGCTGGAAGAAGTATTAATCAGGAGATAGTCGGGGCATGTAATAAGGGAACAGCCATAATTATGGGGGATTTTAATTATCATATTAACTGGACAAATCAAATTGGGCAGGGCAGCCTTGAGGACGAGTTCATTGAGTGCATCAGGGATGGATTTCTTGAGCAGTATGTAACTGATCCTACAAGGGGGCAGGCAACCTTGGACCTGGTCCTGTGTAATGAGTCAGGATTAATTAATAATGTCCTAGTTAAGGATCCCCTTGGAATGAGTGACCACAACATGGTTGAATTCCATATCCAATTAGAGGGTGAGAAGGTTGATTCTCAAACAAGCGTACTGAGCTTGAATAAAGGAGACTATGATGGTATGAGAGCGGAATTGATTAAAGTGGACTGGGAAAATAGATTAAAGGGTAAGACGGTACATGAGCAGTGGTGTTCATTTCGGGAGTTATTTTACAACTTTCAAAATAAATATATTCCACTGAGGAAAAAAGGGTGTAAAAGAAATGACAGCCACCCGTGGCTAAGTAAAGAAATCAAGGATAGTATCCGACTAAAAACAAGGACATATAAGGTAGCCAAACTTAGTGGGAAGATAGAAGATTGGGAATTCTTCAAAAGACAGCAAAAAGTAACTAAAGGATTGATTAAGAAAGGGAAGTTAGATTATGAAAAGAAATTAGCAAAAAATATAAAAACAGATAGCAAGAGTTTCTATAGTTATATAAAAAGAAAAAGGGTGGCTAAGGCAAACATAGGTCCCTTAGAGGATGAGACCGGGAAATTAATGGTGGGAAACATGGAGATGGCAAAAATGCTGAACAAATATTTTGTTTCAGTCTTTACAGTAGAGGACACTAAGAATATCCCAACACTGGACAAACAGGGGACTCTCGGGGGGGAGGAGCTAAATACGATTAAAATCACTCAAGAGATGGTACTCAGTAAAATAATGGGACTCAAGGCGGATAAATCCCCTGGACCTGATGGCTTCCATCCTAGGGTCTTGAGGGAAGTGGCAGTAGGGATTGTGGATGCTTTGGTGATAGTTTTCCAAAATTCCCTGGACTCAGGAGAGGTCCCGGCAGATTGGAAAACTGCTAATGTAACACCGTTATTTAAAAAGGGTAGTAGGCAGAAGGCTGGAAATTATAGGCCAGTTAGCTTAACATCTGTGGTGGGTAAAATTTTGGAGTCTATTATTAAGGAGACAGTAACGGAACATTTAGATAAGCATAATTTAATAGGACAAAGTCAGCATGGCTTTATGAAGGGGAAGTCATGTCTGACAAATTTGCTTGAGTTCTTCGAGGATATAACGTATAGGGTGGATAAAGGGGAACCAGTGGACGTAGTGTATTTAGACTTCCAGAAGGCATTCGACAAGGTGCCACATAAAAGATTATTACTTAAGATAAAAAATCACGGGATTGGGGGTAATATTCTGGCATGGGTGGAGGATTGGTTATCAAACAGGAAGCAGAGAGTTGGGATAAATGGTTCATTTTCGGACTGGCAACCAGTAACCAGTGGTGTTCCACAGGGGTCGGTGCTGGGTCCCCAACTCTTTACAATCTATATTAACGATTTGGAGGAGGGGACCGAGTGCAACATATCAAAATTTGCAGATGATACAAAGATGGGAGGGAAAGTAGAGAGTGAGGAGGACATAAAAAACCTGCAAGGGGATATAGACAGGCTGGGTGAGTGGGCGGAGATTTGGCAGATGCAATATAATATTGGAAAATGTGAGGTTATGCACTTTGGCAGGAAAAATCAGAGAGCAAGTTATTTTCTTAATGGCGAGAGACTGGAAAGTACTGCAGTACAAAGGGATCTGGGGGTCCTAGTGCAAGAAAATCAAAAAGTTGGTATGCAGGTGCAGCAGGTGATCAAGAAAGCCAACGGAATGTTGGCTTTTATTGCTAGGGGGATAGAATATAAATACAAGGAGGTATTGCTGCAGTTATATAAGGTATTGGTGAGACCGCACCTGGAATACTGCATACAGTTTTGGTCTCCATACTTAAGAAAAGACATACTTGCTCTCGAGGCAGTACAAAGAAGGTTCACTCGGTTAATCCCGGGGATGAGGGGGCGGACATATGAGGAGAGGTTGAGTAGATTGGGACTCTACTCATTGGAGTTCAGAAGAATGAGAGGCGATCTTATTGAAACATATAAGATTGTGAAGGGTCTTGATCGGGTGGATGCAGTAAGGATGTTCCCAAAGATGGGTGAAACTAGAACTAGGGGGCATAATCTTAGAATAAGGGGCTGCTCTTTCAAAACTGAGATGAGGAGAAACTTCTTCACTCAGAGGGTGGCCGGTCTGTGGAATTTGCTGCCCCAGGAAGCTGTGGAAGCTACATCATTAGATAAATTTAAAACAGAAATAGACAGTTTCCTAGAAGTAAAGGGAATTAGGGGTTATGGGGAGCGGGCAGGAAATTGGACATGAAGCTGAGTTCGGATCGGTCAATGCCCTGTGGGTGGCGGAGAGGGCCCAGGGGCTATGTGGCCGGGTCCTGCTCCGACTTCTTGTGTTCTTTAGATTTGTGGTTGGGATCAGATCAGCCATGATCTTATTGAATGGCGGAGCAGGCTCGAGGGGCCGATTGGCCTACTCCTGCTCCAATTTCTTATGTTCTTATGTTCTTATGTTCTTATTCCCCTTATCTACCTGTACTGCCACCTTCAGGGGTCTGTGCACATGCACTCCAAGGTCTCTCACTTCCTCCACCCCTCAATATATTGCCATTTACTGCGGATTCCCTTTTACTGTTTGCCCTCCCGAAGTGCATTACCTCACACTTCACCAGGTTGAACTCCATTTGCCACTTTTCCACCCATTCCACCAACCCATTGATATCTTCTTGGAGTCTACAGCTATCCTCTTCACTATCAACTACACGGTCAATTTTTGTGTCGTCTGCAAATTTGCCAATCATGCCCCCTACATTTAAGTCCAAATCATTAATATATACCACAAACAGCAAGGGACCCAACACTGAGCCCTGTGGCACACCACTGGAAACGGATTGCCATTCGCAAAGACATCCATCCACTTTAACCTTTGTTTCCTGTCACTGAGCCAATTTTGGATCCAATTCGCCACATTTCCCTGTATCCCATGGGCTTTTACTTTTCTGACCATTCTGCCATGTAGGACCTTGTCAAATGCCTTACTAAAATCCATGTAGACAACATCCACTGCGTTACCCTCATCAATCCTCCTAGTCACTTCCTCAAAGAATTTAATCAGATTTGTAAGGCATGACCTTCCCTGAACAAATCCACGTCGACTATCCCTGATTAAACCATGCCTTTCCAAGTGACAGTTTATCCTATCTCTCAGTATTGATTATAATAGTTTGCCCGCCGCAGAGGTAAGACTGAGCGGCCTATAATTGTTCGGCCTTTCCCTCGTACCCTTTTTAAACAATGACACTACGTTTGCAGTCTTCCAGTCCTCCGGTACCTCCCCTGTATCGAGTGAGGATCGGAAAATGAACCTCAGAGCATCCGCTATTTCATCCCTGGCTTCCTTCAATAGCCTCGGAAACAATCCATCCGGCCCTGGTGACAAGGATTCCAGTCCCTCTCGTACTTCCTCTCTCTTTTGGATGATATAACACCATTAATGGACTCGTGGCTTAGACTGGGAGCTGAACATTCCTGGTTACAGAATATTCAATGAAGAGTGTAGAAGAGCATGCCAGGAGCAGCACCAGGCATACTTAAAAATGAGGTGCCAACCTGGTGAAGCTACAACTCAGGACTACATGCATGCTAAACAGCAGAAGCAACATGCTATAGACAGAGCTAAGCGATTCCACAACCAACGGATCAGATCAAAGCTCTGCAGTCCTGCCACATCCAGTCGTGAATGGTGGTGGACAATTAAACAACTAACGGGAGGAGGAGGCTCTGCAAACATCCCCATTCTCAATGATGGCGGAGTCCAGCACGTGAGTGCAAAAGACAAGGCTGAAGCGTTTGCAACCATCTTCAGCCAGAAGTGCCGAGTGGATGATCCATCTCAGCCTCCAGAACTAGCTGCGCCTCTAGCCAAGCTGTTCCAGTACAGCTACAACACTGGCATCCACCCGACAATGTGGAAAATTGCCCAGGTATGTCCTGTCCACAAAAAGCAGGACAAATCCAATCCGGCCAATTACCGCCCCATCAGTCTACTCTCAATCATCAGCAAAGTGATGGAAGGTGTCGTCGACAGTGCTATCAAGCGGCACTTACTCACCAATAACCTGCTCACCGATGCTCAGTTTGGGTTCTGCCAGGACCACTCGGCTCCAGACCTCATTACAGCCTTGGTCCAAACATGGACAAAAGAGCTGAATTCCAGAGGTGAGGTGAGAGTGACTGCCCTTGACATCAAGGCAGCATTTGACCGAGTGTGGCACCAAGGAGCCCTAGTAAAATTGAAGTCAATGGGAATCAGGGGGAAAACTCTCCAGTGGCTGGAGTCATACCGAGCACAAAGGAAGATGGTAGTGGTTGTTGGAGGCCAATCATCTCAGCCTCAGGGCATTGCTGCAGGAGTTCCTCAGGGCAGTGTCCTAGGCCCAACAATCTTCAGCTGCTTCATCAATGACCTTCCCTCCATCATAAGGTCAGAAATGGGGATGTTCGCTGATGACTGCACAGTGTTCAGTTCCATTCGCAACCCCTCAGATAATGAAGCAGTCCGAGCCTGCATGCAGCAAGACCTGGACAACATCCAGGCTTGGGCTCATAAGTGGCAAGTAACATTCGCGCCAGATAAGTGCCAGGCAATGACCATTTCCAACAAGAGAGTGTCTAACCACCTCCCCTTGACATTCAACGGCATTACCATCGCCGAATCCCCCACCATCAACATCCTGGGGGTCACCATTGACCAGAAACTTAACTGGACCAGCCATATAAATACCGTGGCTACGAGAGCAGGTCGGAGGCTGGGTATTCTGCGGCGAGTGACTCACCTCCTGACTCCCCAAAGCCTTTCCACCATCTACAAGGCACAAGTCAGGAGTGTGATGGAATACTCTCCACTTGCCTGGATGAGTGCAGCTCCAACAACACTCAAGAAGCTCGACACCATCCAAGATAAAGCAGCCCGCTTGATTGGCACCCCATCCACCACCCTAAACATTCACTCCCTTCACCACCGGCGCACTGTAGCTGCAGTGTGCACCATCCACAGGATGCACTGCAGCAACTCGCCAAGGCTTCTTCGACAGCACCTTCCAAACCCGCGACCTCTACCACCTAGAAGGACAAGGGCAGCAGGCGCATGCGAACGACACCACCTGCACGTTCCCCTCCAAGTCACACACCATCCCGACTTGGAAATATATCGCCGTTCCTTCATTGTCGCTGGGTCAAAATCCTGGAACTCCCTTCCTAACAGCACTGTGGGAGAACCGTCACCACACGGACTGCAGCGGTTCAAGAAGGCGGCTCACCACCACCTTCTCGAGGGCAATTAGGGATGGGCAATAAATGCCGGCCTTGCCAGCGACGCCCACATCCCGTGAACGAATAAAAAAAAATTCAGGAGGGTCAGAGCAGGAAAAAGGGAGAAGGGGTGAGAGTGTTGCTCAAAGATTCCATTACAGCTGCAGAACACAGGGACAGGGATGGTGGAAAATCTGAATTTATTTGATTTGAGTAAAGGAATAAGAAGGGGACTATTACTGTATTGAGTGTTTATCATAGACTAATGAACAATGGGAAGGAAATAAAGAAAGTGATATGTAGAAAAATGGGAAAAAATTTCAACAGGAACCATAATAATAGATGACTTCAATTATCTGAAGATAGAATGGGGAAAGAGTAATGTAAGTCGGAAAGAAGGGAAGGAGTTTCTAAATTGTTCAGGGCTGATTTCTGGATCACCATGTTTTTGATCCAACACATATTTTTGATCCAACAAGGAAAATAGCAGGGCTGAAATTAGTTGTCAGAAATGGTGCAGGGGAATTAAGTAATATAAGGCTGGGGGAGCATCTGGGAAATAACATAATTAAGTTTGAATTCAAAATTGAAAAAGGACAGGAACAGTCAAAGATATCAGAATGGAAGAAAGCCAAGATAAAAAGGGAACTCGCCCAGATAAATTGGAAAGAAAAAAAATGGCGGGGAAGGCAGCATATGAATAGTCAAACAAAAAATATTTAAGGCACAAACGAGACATAGTTTCACAAGAGGTAACACTGGTGCAGCAACATCTAAGGAGATCCTGAGATTTGTAGAGAAATTAAAATGGAAATAAGATTTTAAAGAGGCACATGACAAATCTAGGGCGAATAATACAAAAAAAATTCCAAAGTAGAGAAAATATATAAGGGAAGTAGAATAGGTTTTATGAGCAGATAAAGGAAAATAGTAAATGATTTTATTAGCACATAAGTAAAATAGAAAAATCAAGGCTGATTAGAAATGCAAAAGGAAGATTAAGAAATGTCAGATACTGAGTATTTTTCAGAAGAGTGTTGTATTGACAATTAAATATTAAAAGAGGAGAAGGTACAACAACTGGATAGAAGACCTAAAGACAAGAAAGTAATGTGATAAACTGGTGCAACTCAAAGTATGATGTGGAGATGCCGGTGATGGACTGGGGTTGACAATTGTAAACAATTTTACAACACCAAGTTATAGTCCAACAAATTTATTTTAAATTCCACAAGCTTTCGGAGGCTTCCTCCTTCCTCAGGTGAACGGTGTGGAAATGAAATTTTCGAATCCTTCGCATTTGAAAATCACAGAACAATGCCTGGTGATTACTGCCCGTTGCCAAGGCAATCACAGTGAGCAGACAGAAAGGTGTCACCGAAAAGGCCATCGAATATACAAACCCCCAAAAAAAGAGAGAGAGAAGACAGTCAATGACCCATTATATTAAAAACAGATAACATTTGTTCGCTGGTGGGGTTACGTGTAGTGTGACATGAACCCAAGATCCCGGTTGAGGCCGTCCTCATGGGTGCGGAACTTGGCTATCAATTTCTGCTCGACGATTTTGCGTTGTCGTGTGTCTCGAAGGCCGCCTTGGAGTACGCTTACCCGAAGGTCGGTGGCTGAATGTCCATGACTGCTGAAGTGTTCCCCGACAGGGCGAGAACCCTCCTGTTTGGCGATTGTTGCGCGGTGTCCGTTCATCCGTTGTCGCAGCGTCTGCATGGTCTCACCAATGTACCATGCTCTGGGGCATCCTTTCCTGCAACGTATGAGGTAGACAACGTTGGCCGAGTCACAGGAGTATGAACCGTGCACCTGGTGGGTGGTGTCCTCTCGTGTGATGGTGGTATCTGTGTCGATGATCTGGCATGTCTTGCAGAGGTTACCGTGGCAGGGTTGTGTGGCGTTGTGGACGCTGTTCTCCTGAAAGCTGGGTAATTTGCTGCGAACGATGGTTTGTTTGAGGTTGGGTGGCTGTTTAAAGGCGAGTAGTGGAGGTGTGGGGATGGCCAGAGCGAGGTGTTCGTCATCATTGATGACATGTTGAAGGCTGCGGAGAACATGGCGTAGTTTCTCCGCTCCGGGGAAGTACTGGACGACGAAGGGTACTCTGTTGGTTGCGTCCCGTGTTAGTCTTCTGAGGAGGTCTACGCGATTTTTCGCTGTGGCCCGTCGGAACTGTCGATCGATGAGTCGAGCATCATATCCCATTCTTACCAGGGCGTCTTTCAGCGTCTTTAGGTGTCCATCGCGTTCCTCCTCGTCTGAGCAGACCCTGTGTATTCGCAGGGCCTGTCCATAGGGGATGGCCTCTTTGACGTGGTTAGGGTGGAAGCTGGAAAATTGGAGCATCGTGAGGTTGTCCGTGGGCTTGCGGTAGAGTGAGGTGCTGAGGTGCCCGTCTTTGATGGAGATTCGTGTGCCCAAGAAATAAATTGATTCTGAGGAGTAGTCCATGGTGAGCTTGATGGTGGGATGGAACTTGTTGATGTTATCGTGTCGTCTCTTTAGTGATTCCTCACTGTGGGTCCATAGAAAGAAAATGTCGTCGATGTATCTGGTGTATAGTGTTGGTTGGAGGTCCTGTGCAGTGAAGAAGTCGTGCTCGAACTTGTGCATGAAAATGTTGGCGTATTGGGGTGCGAATTTGGTCCCCATGGCTGTTCCGTGTGTTTGGGTAAAGAACTGGTTATTGAAGGTGAAGACATTGTGATCCAGGATGAAGCGGATGAGTTGGAGGATGGCGTCTGGAGATTGGCTGTTGTTGGTGTTGAGTATTGATGCTGTCGCAGCGATGCCGTCATCGTGGGGGATACTGGTGTAGAGTGCCAAGACGTCCATCGTGGTGAGAAGTGTTCCTGGACTACTCACCATGGACTACTCCTCAGAATCAGTTTCTTTCTTGGACACACGAATCTCCATCAAAGACGGGCACCTCAGCACCTCACTCCACCGCAAGCCCACGGACAACCTCACGATGCTTCACTTTTCCAGCTTCCACCCTAACCACGTCAAAGAGGCCATCCCCTCTGGACAGGCCCTGCGAATACACAGGGTCTGCTCAGACGAGGAGGAACGCGATGGACACCTACAGACGCTGAAAGACGCCCTTGTAAGAACGGGATATGATGCTCGACTCATCGATCGACAGTTCCGACGGGCCACAGCGAAAAATCGCGTAGACCTCCTCAGAAGACGAACACGGGACGCAACCAACAGAGTACCCTTCGTCGTCCAGTACTTCCCCGGAGCGGAGAAACTACGCCATGTTCTCCGCAGCCTTCAACATGTCATCAATGACGACGAACACCTCGCTGTGGCCATCCCCACACCTCCACTACTCGCCTTTAAACAGCCACCGAACCTCAAACAAACCATCGTTCGCAGCAAATTACCCAGCTTTCAGGAGAACAGCGTCCACGACGCCACACAACCCTGCCACGGTAACCTCTGCAAGACATGCCAGATCATCGACACAGATACCACCATCACACGAGAGGACACCACCCACCAGGTACATGGTTCATACTCCTGTGACTCGGCCAACGTTGTCTACCTCATACGTTGCAGGAAAGGATGCCCCAGAGCATGGTACATTGGCGAGACCATGCAGACGCTGCGACAACGGATGAACGGACACCGCGCAACAATCGCCAAACAGGAGGGTTCTCGCCCTGTCGGGGAACACTTCAGCAGTCATGGACATTCAGCCACCGACCTTCGGGTAAGCGTACTCCAAGGCGGCCTTCGAGACACACGACAACGCAAAATCGTCGAGCAGAAATTGATAGCCAAGTTCCGCACCCATGAGGACGGCCTCAACCGGGATCTTGGGTTCATGTCACACTACACGTAACCCCACCAGCGAACAAATGTTATCTGTTTTTAATATAACGGGTCATTGACTGTCTTCCTTCTCTCTCTCTCTCTCTCTCTTTTTTTTGGGGGGTTTGTATATTCGGTGGCCTTTTAGGTGACACCTTTCTGTCTGCTCACTGTGATTGCCTTGGCAACAGGCAGTAATCACCAGGCATTGTTCTGTGATTTTCAAATGCGAAGGATTCGAATATTTCATTTCCACACCGTTCACCTGAGGAAGGAGGAAGCCTCCGAAAGCTTGTAGAATTTAAAATAAATTTGTTGGACTATAACTTGGTGTTGTAAAATTGTTTACAACTCAAAGTAGAGCAGGCCCCAGGCCCTGATGGCTGTTTCATAGAACGCTGCAGGAGGTCCGAGAGGAACCGGCAGAGGAGAATGAATGAAGGAATGAATGAATGAATGAATGAAGGAATGAATGAAGGAAGGAAGGAAGGAATGAATGAAGGAAGGAAGGAAGGAATGAGTGACAGACAGACAGACTTGCATTTCTATAGCACTTTTGACAACCTCAGAATGTCCCAAAGCACCTTAGTCAATGAAGTACTTTTGAAGTGTGGTCAAAGCAGTGAGGCAGCCAATTTGCACACAGCAAGGTCCCACCAAACAGCAATATGATAATGACCAGATAATCTGTTTTTTTTAAAGTTATGTTGGTTGAGGGATAAATATTGGCCAGAACACCAGGGAAAACTCCCCTGCTCTTCTTTGAAGTGTGCCATGGGATCTTTTATGTCAATCTGAAAAGGGCAGATGGGGCCGAGGTTTAACATCTCAACTCAACGACAGCACCTCCGACAGTGCAGCATTCCCTCAGTATTGGACTGAACTGCTCAAGTCTCTGGCTTGGGACTTGATCCCACAATCATCTGACTCAGATAGACTGGATAGCGGAATGGAAAGAGGTGGCAGATGTAATCTAATGAAGAAAAGTGTGAGGTAATGCATCTTGGAAGGTAAAAACAAGGAATCAGAATATACACACTCAGTGAAAAGAGAGTGAATGATGTGAATGAATAGAAACCTAGGAGCTCAAATACATGTAGATAAAAAACACTTATACACTGCGCCCCTGTTTATATAACAGTGAAGATGTAATAATAAATCTGTACAAGGCAATGGCTGGACCACATTCAGAACAGTGTTATAGAAAGGACATTGAAGCCAGGGAGTAAAAGCAATGATTCACCAGGAATGGAAATATATAGTTATGAGGAGAGAATCGATTTCCTGGGACTATTTCCACTGGAGCTGAGAAGGCTTAGGAGATTTAATAGATGTTTTAAAATTACTAAGGGTGTTCATGGAATGAATATGGAAAGACTATTTCCTTGGATTATGGAGTCCACAGTGATTTTAAACTGTCACTCAAGGAGTAAGGACAAAGGTTAGGAAATGGAATGCTTTGCCACAGAGATCAGTTGAGGGAAAATTGGATAAATATTTGAAGCAGAGGAAGATACAGGGATAGGGGGGAAAAAGCGAGTAAGTGGGATAAGTATTAAATTGCTCCAGTAAAGAGCCAACACAGACATGAACCAAATGGAATCTTTGTACAGTTTAAGTGTCTATGGTTTATTCAATTCTTGATGAAATGCAAGAACTCAATCACTGAATCTGGAAAAGAGAAATGACCAGTCTGGCCTGTGGTGTCTTTTATAAAAGATATGGGATACCAGGGTTACATGGGTTGTGTGCCTGAATCAAAAAGTATCCACACAACATTTCCTGTGAATGAGCTGATGGCTTGCAGAAGACATACTTGGATTAGCCAATAACAAACTCACCACTTCGGCAGGGATTTCCCAGAGGAATACAGGATACAGCCAGTCGCCACATGGATTAATCGAATTTTACTTCTTAGAACTTTAATCAGATCCCCATTCTGTCCCCCAACCACCTCAATTCTCCATAAATCATTTGAATCTCCAGTTCCGTTCTGTAAATAAACACAAACACCCCTCAATCATCAGAAGCAGAATTCCACTTCATATAATCAGTTATTTCTTGTCCCTGCACACCACTGTTACATAGGAATTGCTAGATGAAAAAAGAACAAGATCCATCTAGTTCACCTTCTACTATCCTGGTAGTAAAATAATAATGTAATGAGACATGGTTTATTAGTAATCGCACTGTAAAGGATCCTGTGGGGAAGAGTGATCATAATATGATGAATTTAAAACTGAGTTTGAGTGACTTATTTAAGTCGGAAACTAGAGTCTTAAACTTAAATAAAGCCAATGACATAGGAATGGGGGGCAAGTTGGCTATGGTAGATTGGGAAATTAAATGAAAGGGTATGACTGTTAAAAAGCAATGGCAAACATTTAAAGAAATATTTCAATATTCTCAACAAGTATATATTTCATTGAGAAATAAAAACTCCACGGGAAAAGTGATCCACCCATGGCGAACTAAAGAACTTAAGGATAGTATTAGGTTACAAGAGGCCAAAAATGTTGCCAAGAAGAGTAGTAAGCCTGAGGATTGGGAAAGTGTCAGAAACCAGCAAAGGATGACCAAAAAATTGAATAAAAGGGAGAAAATAGAATATGAAAGTAAACTGCAAGAAATATAAAAACGGAATGTAAGAGCTTGTACAAGTAAGCAAAAAGGAAGAGAGTAGCAAAAGTAAACGTCGGTCCCCGAGAGGCTGAGACAGAAGAAACTATAATTGGGAAATCAGGAAATGGCAGATGTGTTATACAAATATTTTTTAATCTGTATTCACAGTAGAAGACACAAAAAGCATACCAGAAATAGTGGGGAACCAAGGGGCTAATGACAGCGAGGAACTTAAAGTAAAGTAATTAATATCAGTCGAGAAAAAGTACTTGAGAAACTAATGGGACTAAAAGTTGATAAATCCCCTGGACTTAATGGCCTACATCAGAGGATTCTAAAAGAGGTGGCTGCAGAGATAGTGGATGCATTGGTTATGATCTTCTAAAATTCCATAGATTCTAGAACGGTCCCAGCAGACCGGAAGATAGCAAATGTAAACCCGCTATTCAAGAAAGGAGGGAGAGAGAAAACAGGGAGCTATAGACCAGTTGGCTTGACATCAGTCGTCAGGAAAATGCTGCAATCCATTATTAAGGATGTGGTAACAGGGTACTTAGAAAATCATAATATGATTAGCCAGAGTCAATACGAAAGGGAAATTGTGTTTGACAATTTATTAGCGTTTTGAGCATGTTGGCCTTTATTGCAAGGGGGTTGGAATATAAGAGTAAGGAAAACCCAAAGATGTTTTATAAATACATAAAGAACAAGAGGATAACTAAGGAAAGAGTAGGGCCAGCAGAAACCAAAGAGGTAACCTATGAGTGGAGGCGGAAGATGTGGGTCTGGTTCTAAATGAATACTTTGCGTCTGTCTTCACAAAAGAGGGGGATGATGCAGAGATTGTAATTAAGAAGGAGGAGTGTGAAATATTAGATGAAAAAAACATAGTGAGGAAGGAAGTATTAAAAGGGTTTAGCACCTTTGAAAGTAGGTAAATCGCCAGGCCCGGATGAAATGTATCCCAGGCTGTTAAGAGAAGCAAGGGAGGAAATAGCGGAGGTTCTGACCATCATTTTCCAATCCTCCCTGGCTACAGGTGTGGTGCCAGAGGATTGGAAGACTGCTAACGTTGTACCGTTGCTAAAAATAACTTGCTTGAATTTTTTGAGGTAACACGGAGGGTCGATGAGGATAACGTGTTTGATGTCGTGTACATGGATGTTAGCAAGGCTTTTGACAAGGTCCCACATGGCAGATTGGTCAAAAATGTAAAAGCCCATGGGAAAGAAGGAAAAGTGGCAAATTGGATCCAAAACTGGCTCAGTGGCAGGAAGCAAAGGGTAATTGTTAACAGGTGTTTCTGTGACTGGAAGACTGTTTCCAATGGGGTCCTGCAACACTCAGTCTCTTGTTTTTTGTGGTATATATTAATGATTTGGACTTGAATGTGGGGGGCTTGATCAAGAAGTTTGCAGATGATACAAAAATTGGCCATCTGGTTGATAGTTAGGAGGAAAGCTGTAGACTGCAGGAAGATGTCAATGGACTGGTCAGGTGGGCAGAGAAGTGACAAATGGAATTCAATCCAGAGAAGTGTGAGGTAATGTATTTGGGGAAGGCAAACAAGGCAAGGGAATACACAATAAATGGGAGGATACGGAGAGGTGTAGAGGAACAAAGGGACCTTGGAGTGCATGTCCACAGATCCCTGAAGGTAGCAGGGCAGGTAGATACGGTGGTTAAAAAGGCATATGGAATACTTTCCTTTATTAGCCGAGGCACAGAATATAAGAGCAGGGAGGTTATGCTAGAACTGTATAAAACATTAGTTAGGCCACAGCTTGAGTACAGTTCTGGTCACATTACAGGAAAGATGTGATTGCATTAGAGTGTACAGAGGAGATTTAAGAGGATGTTGACAGGGCTGGAGAATTTTAGCTATGAGAAAAGATTGGATAGGCTGGGGTTGTTTTCTTTGGAACAAAGGAGGCTGAGGGGAGATTTAATTGAGGTATATAAAATTATGATGGGACTAGATAAAGTGGATAGGGAGGATCTATTTCCCTTAGGAGAGGGGTCAGTGACTAGAGGGCATAGATTTTAAGTAATTGGTGGAAGGTTTAGAGGGGAGCTGAGAAGATGTTGTCACCCAGAGGGTGGTGGGGGGCTGGAACTCTCTGCCTGAAAGGGTGGTAGAGGCAGAAACCCTCAACTCATTTAAAAAGTACTTGGATGTGCACTTGAAGTGCAGTAACTTACAGGGCTACGGACCAAGTGCTGGACAGTGGGATTAAGCTGGATAGTTCTTTATCGGCCGGCACGAACACAATGGGTCGAATGGCCTCCTTCTGTGCCGTAACTTTATGATTCTAAGTCTTACTACAATTGTACAGGGCTTTGGTGAGACCTCACCTGGAGTACTGCATACAGTTTTGGTCTCCTTATCTAAGGACAGATATTCTTGCCTTCGTGGCGGTGCAAAGAAGGTTCACCAGATTAATTGCTGGAATGAGAGGGTTGTCCTATGAGCAGAGATTGAGTAGAATAGGCCTGTACTCTCTGGAGTCCAGAAGAATGAGAGGTGATCTCACTGGAACATATAAGATTCTGAGGGGGCTTGACAGGGTAGACACCAAGAGATTGTTTCCCCTGGCTGGAGAGTCTAGAACTAGACGGCATAGTCTCAGGATAAGGGGTCGGCCATTTAGGACTGAGATGAGGAGGAATTTCTTCACTCAGAGGGTTGTGAATCTTTGGAATTCTCTACCCCAGAGGGCTGTGGATGCACAGTCGTTGAGTATATTCAAGGCTGGGACATAGATTTTTGGACTCTAGGGGAATCAAGGGATTATGGGGATTGGACACGAAAGTGGAGTTGAGGTTGAACATCAGCCATGATCTTATTGAATGGCGGAGCAGGCTTGAGGGGCCGAATGGCCTATTCCTGCTCCTATTTATGTCCTTATACAATGATAATGGAGTTGTTGACTAATCATAGCAATTAATCTCTATCGAATTAGTCTACAACAGACCCAGACACAGTGAGGAAAACCCCAGTGGAGAGCTTTGGGAACCATGTCTAAAGTCACCTGTTCCTCCCAAGCATGCTACACTTACCACGTCTGAAGTGCTAGATTGTATAAGTACAGAGATTAGACAAGCGTGTAAGAAAGGCATAGTGGTCTTAATGGGGGACTTTAACCTTCACATTGATTGGGGAAAGCAGACGAGCAACTGTCAGAAAGGTAGTGAATTTCTTGAGTGTGTCCGGGATAGTTTTCTACAGCAGTATGTCCTAGAGGCAACAAGGGGGCAAGCCATTCTAGATTTAGTAATGAGTAATGAACCAGATTTAGTTAACAGCTTAACTGTGCGTGAACATCTATCCAATAGCGATCATAACACGATCGAGTTCAATGTAGTGTTTGAAAGGGAAAAAAGTGAGTCAGCTGCTA
This sequence comes from Heptranchias perlo, assembly GCF_035084215.1. Taxonomy (NCBI): domain Eukaryota; kingdom Metazoa; phylum Chordata; class Chondrichthyes; order Hexanchiformes; family Hexanchidae; genus Heptranchias; species Heptranchias perlo. Next base: position 86,686,317 of record NC_090334.1, on the reverse strand, counting down.
AGATTCTAGACTTGGGTAAGGCCGACTTCAATGGGATGAGACAGAGACTGTCCACAGTAAACTGGGCAAATCTGTTAATGGGTAAAACGACTGATGATCAGTGGGAAATGTTTAAAGAAACATTTAACGAGATACAGAACCGGTTTATACCCCTGAGGGGCAAGAACTCTACTTGCCAAGAAAAAGAGCCATGGACAACAAAAGAGGTAAGGGACATTATAAGACGTAAGGAAAGGGCATACAAAAAGGCAAAAAATAGCACAGATCTGGCGAATGTGAAAGATACAAAGATCAACAAAGGGTCACAAAACAGATAGTAAGAGCTACAAAAAGAGAGTATGAAAAGAAACTTGCAAGGGATATCAAAACCAATACAAAGAACTTTTATAGTTATATTAGAAAAAAGAGGGTGGTCAGGAGCAGTGTTGGCCCCTTAAAAACTGAAAGTGGGGATATTGTCATTGACAATGGGGAAATGACGGACATGTTGAATAATTACTTTGCGTCAGTATTTACAGTCGAAAGAGACTGCAGCATGCCGGAAATCCCAAGAAAACTAATATTGAATCGGGGACAGGGACTCGATAAAATTAACTTAAGTAAAGCAACAGCAATGAAGAAAATAATAGCACTAAAGAGTGACAAATCCCCAGGACCAGATGGTTTCCATCCCAGGGTTTTAAAAGAAGTAGGTGAGCAGATTGCGGATGCCCTAACTATAATCTTTCAAAGTTCTCCAGATTCAGGAACTGTCCCTCCAGATTAGAAAATTGCACATGTCACTCCGCTTTTTAAGAAAGGAGAGGGAAAACAGGGAATTATACACCAGTTAGCCTAACATCTGTTGTGGGGAAATTGCTGGAGTCTATAATTAAGGATGGGGTGACTGAACACCTCGAGAATTTTCAGTTAATCAGAGAGAGCCAGCATGGATTTGTGAAAGGTAGGTCGTGCCTGACAAACCTGATTGAATTTTTTGAAGAGGTGACTAAAGTAGTGGACAGGGGAATGTCAATGGATGTTATTTATATGGACTTCCTGAAGGCATTTGATAAGGTCCCACATAAGAGACTGTTAGCTAAGTTAGAAGCCCATGGAATCGAGGGTAAAGTACGGACTTGGTTAGAAAATTGGCTGAGCGAAAGGCGACAGAGAGTAGGGATAATGGGTAAGTACTCACATTGGCAGGATGTGACTAGTGGAGTCCCGCAGGGATCTGTCTTGGGGCCTCAATTATTCACAATATTTATTAACGACTTAGATGAAGGCATGGAAAGTCTCATATCTAAGTTTGCCGATGACACAAAGATTGGTGGCATTGTAAGCAGTGTAGATGAAAACATAAAATTACAAAGGGATATTGATAGATTAGGTGAATGGGCAAAATTGTGGCAAATGGAATTCAATGTAAACAAATGTGAGGTCATCCACTTTGGATCATAAAAGGATAGAACAGGGTACTTTCTAAATGGTAAAAAGTTAAAAACTGTGGATGTCCAAAGGGACTTTGGGGTTCAAGTACATAGATCATTGAAGTGTCATGAACAGGTGCAGAAAATAATCAAGAAGGCGAATGGAATGCTGGCCTTTATATCTAGAGGACAAGGGGGTAGAAGTTATGCTGCAGCTATACAAAACCCTGGTTCGACCGCACCTGGAGTACTGTGGGCAGTTCTGGGCACCGCACCTTCAGAAGGACATATTGGCCTTGGAGGGAGTGCAGCGTTGGTTTACTAGAATGATACCCGGACTTCAAGGGTTAAGTTACGAGGAGAGATTACACAAATTGGGGTTGTATTCTCTAGAGTTTAGAAGGTTAAGGGGTGATCTGATTGAAGTTTATAAGATATTAAGGGGAACAGATAGGGTGGATAGAGAAAAACTATTTCCGCTGGCTGGAGATTCTAGGAGTAGGGGGCACAGTCTAAAAATTAGAGCCAGACCTTTCAGGAGCGAGATTAGAAAACATTTCTACACACAAAGGGTGGTAGAAGTTTGGAACTCTCTTCCGCAAACGGCAATTGATACTAGCTCAATTGCTAAATTTAAATGTGAGATAGATAGCTTTTTGGCAACCAAAGGTATTAAGGGATATGGGCCAAAGGCAGGTATATGGAGCGAGCTCACAGATCAGCCATGATCTTATCAAATGGCGGAGCAGGCACGAGGGGCTGAATGGCCTACTCCTGTTCCTATGTCTCAAATTACTCATATACTGTATCTCAAAATGTTATTTTCTAAAAGAAATCTATCTATTTTGCATTTGAATGAATCAATATTAAATCCTTCCACTGTCTCTCTTGGGAATCTGTTTCATAGATTAACCACTCAATCACTTAAATATTGGTTCTGTAGATTAGTTTTGAATTTACTCCCCACTTTAAGCACAGGCCGTGTCCTCTAGTTCTACTGTTCTGGACAAGGTGAAACAGCTCGTTGTGGTCTATATTATCACGTCCCTTTAGAATCCTTAAAGCAGCAATCACATCACCTTTCAACCTTCTCTCTTCAGTGAGAACATGCCGTAAGTTCAATGGATATAAACGATACCTGCTTTCTTTACCAGAGTGCCCAACCAGGATATTCGTGCCTGACTCTGAAAATCCCTCAACCAATAAGCCCACAATGCCCTCTGCACAAAATTCCTCCGCCTCTTATCCTTAGATCTTTTAAAACCCTGTGAAGCCTCTTTCCGTTTAGCGACAATATCCTGGCCCCATGTGGGTCCACTGTCCATGACAGACTTCAAGATCCCCAGTGGCCATGGTTTCCTTTTAAAGACATTCCATGACTTGTCCAAAAAGAACTCTCGCTCAATTCAAGGAAGAGTCCCTGACCGTTCCTTACTATTCCATATCCTGTGACCTGGAAGTGCTTCTTCGTTAGCGGTGCCTCATGATGGTGACTGTGCATATTCCGAGATGTTCTATTAAACAAAAAACAAAAAATATGAGCCTGCAGGATGAACCTCGCTATTATTGCAGACAGCTGTGGCTCAGTTGGTAGCACGCTCTCCTTGGAGTCAGAAGGTCGTGGTTCGAGCCCCACTCCAGTGGCTCGAGCACAAAATCTGGGCCGACACTCCCAATGCCAGTACTGAGGGAGTGCTGCACTGCCGGAGAGTTAGTACTGAGTGCTGCATCGTTGGAGGGTCAGTACTGAGGGAGAGCTGCATTGTTGGAGGGTCAGTACGGAGGGAGTGCTGCAATGTTGGAGGGTCAGCACTGTCGGAGGGGCTGTCTTTTGGATGAGAGGTTAAACCGACGCCCCGTCTGCCCTCTCAGGTGGACATAAAAGATCCCATGGCCAGAAATTTGAAGAAGAGCAGGGGAGTTATCCCCGATGTCCTGGCCAACATTTATCCAACACCACAAACAGATTATCTGGTCATCATCACATTGCTGTGCACAAATTTCCTACATTACAATAGTGACGACACTTCAAAAAGTACTTCTTTGACTGTAAAGCACTTTGAGGCGTCCTGAGGGTGTGAAAGCGATATATAAATGCAAGTTTTGTTTTATTAAACTGAAACACTGAAGAGGAACCCACTTCCAACACTTACTCTTTGTGCTCAAGTCTGAAGACATCACCGTGTCGAACATGTTGGGCAGGGTCATCCAGATCTGTGAAAGGAGTCAGAGATAACAAATAATCAAATGATGTGCGGTTCTCAAAGATCATTTCACATACAAGTTTTTTGATAATCCTTCATGTGCCATTGATGTTCGTCAACATTTTTCAGACATAGGAACAGGAGTAGGCCATTCAGCCCCTCGAGCCCGCTCCACCATTTGATAAGATCATGGCTGATTTGTGATCTCAAACACCCGAAGACGAAGCAAGACAATGGCTAATGCATGGCACAAACATTATTCAAGGACTCTTCCAGCACTTATCAAATCCATGTAAACAAAAACAACAGATCTTAGTGAATAACTTGCCGATGTCAGGAATTTCTAAATGAAGAAACAAAAAATAACCTGCCCTCTTTTACAGCTTTCAATTCAATAAGCTCCAGAATTAAAATCACTCATAGTTCTATCAATATGAAAATAGTCAATTAATAATCAGCCATGGAATCCTCTAAGGCAACTGACTGGCAGCACTATGCTGCTGCTTCTATACCAAGCCGACTCTTCAACCTCCACAAGTATCCACATGGAGAAAATACAAAATTCAAGTCTGGCTGAGTTAACAAGCAGAAGGACAAGATTAACAACAGGGTCTTCTACAGACCTCTGGGCAGTATAAAGACAATGATAACATTGTACAGGGACAGGGTGTGTATAGACAAATGAGAGTGCATAGAACTGCAGGCAACCTATCAACTTGGATAGGGAACTGGTTAGGAGGTAGGAGACAGAGAGTATGGATAATGGGTAAGTACTCCAGTCGGCACAATGTGACTAGTGGTGTCCCCCAGGTAATTGTACTGGGGCATCAGCTTTTCACAATATTTATCAATGACTTAGATGAAGGAATAGAGAGCTGTATATCCAAGGTTACTAAGTGAGTTGGCACAGTAAGAACATAAGAACATAAGAAATAGGAGCAGGAGTAGGCCAATCGGCCCCTCGAGCCTGCTCCGCCATTCAATAAGATCATGGCTGATCTGATCCGAACCTCAAATTTAAATTCATGTCCAATTTCCTGCCCGCTCCCCGTAACCCCTAATTCCCAGGAAACTGTCTATTTCTGTTTTAAATTTATTTAATGATGTAGCTTCCACAGCTTCCTGGGGCAGCAAATTCCACAGACCCACCACCCTCTGAGTGAAGAAGTTTCTCCTCATCTCAGTTTTGAAAGAGCAGCCCCTTATTCTAAGATTATGCCCCCTAGTTCGAGTTTCACCCATCCTTGGGAACATCCTTACCGCATCCACCCGATCAAGCCCCTTCACAATCTTATATGTTTCAATAAGATCGCCTCTCATTCTTCTGAACTCCAATGAGTAGAGTCCCAATCTACTCAACCTCTCCTCATATGTCCACCCCCTCATCCCCGGGATTAACCGAGTGAACCTTCTTTGTACTGCCTCGAGAGCAAGTATGTCTTTTCTTAAGTATGGACACCAAAACTGTATGCAGTATTCCAGGTGCGGTCTCACCAATACCTTATATAACTGCAGCAATACCTCCCTGTTTTCATATTCTATCCCCCCAGCAATAAAAGCCAACATTCCGTTGGCCTTCTTGATCACCTGCTGCACCTGCATACTAACTTTTTGATTTTCTTGCACTACGACCCCCAGATCCCTTTGTACTGCAGTACTTTCCAGTTTCTCGCCATTAAGATAACTTGCTCTCTGATTTTTCCTGCCAAAGTGCATAACCTCACATTTTCCAATATTGTATTGCATCTGCCAAATCTCCGCCCACTCACCCAGCCTGTCTATATCCCCTTGTAGGTTTTTTATGTCCTCCTCACTCTCTACTTTCCCTCCCATCTTTGTATCATCTGCAAACTTTGATATGTTACACTCGGTCCCCTCCTCCAAATCGTTAATATAGATTGTAAAGAGTTGGGGGCCCAGCACCGACCCCTGCGGAACACCACTGGCTACTGGTTGCCAGTCCGAGAATGAACCATTTATCCCAACTCTCTGCTTCCTGTTAGATAACCAATCCTCCACCCATGCCAGAATATTACCCCCAATCCAATGATTCTTTATCTTGAGCAATAATCTTTTATGTGGCACCTTGTCGAATGCCTTCTGGAAGTCTAAATACACTACGTCCACTGGTTCCCCTTTATCCACCCTGTACGTTATGTCCTCAAAGAACTCAAGCAAATTTGTCAGACATGACTTCCCCTTCATAAAGCCATGCTGACTTTGTCCTATTAAATTATGTTTATCCAAATGTTCTGCTACTGTCTCCTTAATAATAGACTCCAAAATGTTACCCAGCACAAATGTTAGGCTAACTGGTCTATAATTTCCAGCCTTCTGCCTACTACCCTTTTTAAATAACGGTGTTACATTAGCAGTTTTCCAATCTGCCTTTGCTGAGTCCAGAGAATTTTGGAAGATTATTACCAAAGCATCCACAATCCCGACTGCCACTTCCCTCAAGACCCTGGGATGTAAGCCATCAGGTCCAGGGGATTTATCCGCCTTGAGTCCCATTAATTTACTGAGTACCAATTCCTTGGTGATTTTAATCGTATTTAGCTCCTCCCCCCCCTCGAGCCCCCTGTTTGTCCAGTGTTGGGAGATTCTTAGTGTCCTCTACCGTAAAGACTGAAACAAAATATTTGTTCAGCATTTTTGCCATCTCCATGTTTCCCACCATTAATTTCCCGATCTCATCCTCTAAGGGACCTACGTTTGCCTTAGCCACCCTTTTACTTTTTATATAACTGTAGAAACTCTTGCTATCTGTTTTGATATTTTTTGCTAATTTATTTTCATAATCTATCTTCCCTTTCTTAATCAATCCTTTAGTTACTTTTTGCTGTCTTTTGAAGACTTCCCAATCTTCTATCCTCCCACTAAGTTTGGCTACCTTATATGTCCTTGCTTTTAGTCGGATATTATCCTTAATTTCTTTACTTAGCCACGGATGGCTGTCATTTCTTTTACACCCTTTTTTCCTCAGTGGAATTTTTTTTTGAAAGTTGTAAAATAACTCCTTAAATGAACACCACTGCTCATGTACCGTCTTACCCTTTAATCTATTTTCCCAGTCCACTTTAATCAATTCTGTGCTCATACCATCATAGTCTCCTTTATTCAAGCTCGGTATGCTTGTTTGAGAACCAACCTTCTCACCCTCTAATTGGATATGGAATGTAACCATGTTATGGTCACTCATTCCAAGGGGATCCTTAACTAGGACATTATTAATTAATCCTGGCTCATTACACAGCACCAGGTCCAAGGTTGCTTGCCCCCTTGTAGGATCAGTTACATACTGCTCAAGAAATCCATCCCGAATACACTCAATAAACTCTTCCTCAAGGCTGCCCTGCCCAATTTGATTTGTCCAGTTAATATGATAGTTAAAATCCCCCATAATTATAGCTGTCCCCTTATTACATGCCCCGACTATTTCCTGATTAATACTTCTTCCAGCAGAATTGCAACTATTTGGAGGCCTATATACTACGCCCACTAATGTTTTTTTCCCCTTATTATTCACTCTGTTAATCCCGGGGATGAGAGGGCGGACATATGAGGAGAGGTTGAGTAGATTGGGACTCAACTCATTGGAGTTCAGAAGAATGAGAGGCGATCTTATTGAAACATATAAGATTGTGAAGGGGCTTGATCGGGTGGATGCGATAAGGATGTTCCCAAGGATGGGTGAAACTAGAACTAGGGGGCATAATCTTAGAATAAGGGGCTGCTCTTTCAAAACTGAGATGAGAAGAAACTTCTTCACTCAGAGGGTGGTGGGTCTGTGGAATTTGCTGCCCCAGGAAGCTGTGGAAGCTACATCATTAAATAAATTTAAAACAGAAATAGACAGTTTCCTAGAAGTAAAGGGAATTAGGGGTTACGGGGAGCGGGCAGGAAATTGGACATGAATTTAGATTTGAGGTTAGGATCAGATCAGCCATGATCTTATTGAATGGCGGAGCAGGCTCGAGGGGCCGATTGGCCTACTCCTGCTCCTATTTCTTATGTTCTTATCTTATGTTAATGAGCACTTCAAACAACTTAAAGCTCGTTCCTGAGCCAGTCACAAGAACACAGCTGAAAGGCACAGGTGCAGGAGGTAAGGCAGAAGGCCAAGATGAGGAAACTTGACAGGAGGCAGTGGGAACAGGCGGGCGCCATGATTCTAAAAGACCTCAGGTAGGTGGTGCTGTGGAGTATATGTCCCGAAGCTTGGAGATAGAATGCAGTAACCTCAGGAGGTGTTCCTGGCATTTCTGAAAAGAACTGTGGCAGACTCCATTTCACAGGTGATAATGTTTCTGGTGACTCATCTTGGAATCCATTGTGTTCTACTCACCAACTCAAACAATGCATGAACCAGGGAGATATGATGGTACATGTCCCCCAGAGCAATATTTTGGCTTTGCACAATGCAAGCTGGGATTTTAAAAGTATTGATTGGAAGATACAAGAGACATCAATCCCTATTTTTGATTTATATCAGTACCTGGAGCTCCCTAGTGGATACCAAATTCATCCCTCAGTACTGTGCTGAGAAGAGGTAAAGGGCACTTAGTTTTTTCTTGAATTATAGTGAAGTGCCAATACAGGTTCAGCTATTGCCTTTAGAGATGTGTCCAAATATCTCTGCTTCATGACGCAGAACGTCGATTCAGGTTATTTAAACCCTCACACCACCATTCTTTGATTATCCCTATGAATTTAGTGCAAGGTGCATAAATCAAGAGAGAGGCTGAAAGTGAGCAAGCGAGCAGGCTGAGGAGCACTAACCTGGGTTGTGTTCAGGTTTCCTGACAATCCAAAGGTTGTTGTTGTCTTTGTGTAAATAGGCAGTAACCTGAAAAACAGGACAGCAGAAAGATGACAAAATCCTCATCTGTGTTCGGCACCTGGACCTACCACATGATCTCGGTACCATTCCAACTGACCTGCTGCTGTCGTGCCCCAACACCTTCTGGATACAAATGCCAGTGAGAATGCAGGTACCCACCTGCAGTCCGCACGTTCTTTACTGTAATTACCGATCCATAAGCAATGTCTGTAATGAGAAAGCGGCCATTAGACTGGGAACAAAATACCTGGAAAACACAGTGAGCGAGTGAAATATCAGTAACATCTCAAGTTGTCACATGGGACTATGATATAGTAGCAAAGAAAGGGAGGATTGGGTACTTAATATTCCTGGCTACAAGGTATTAGTAAAGATTGGGAAGGAAAGAAAGGCGTTGGCAGTAATGATCAAAGAAACTATAATAGCACTGGAAAAGAATATGGCGGGGCAGTGGGATTAGCTGGATTGCTCAGGCATAGAGCCAGCGCGGACTCGATGGGTTGAATGGCCTCATTCCATGCTGTAACCATCTGTGATTCTGTGAAACATTGAAAATTGAAGGCACAGGAGGCCACCACTCGGCCCATCGCGTCTGTGCCAGTCAAAATAGAGCTGCCCAGCCTAATCCCACTTTCCAGCACTTGGTCTGTTGCCCTGAAGGTTATGGCACTTCAAGTGCACATTCAAGTACCTTCAAAATGCGATGAGGGTTTCTGCCTCTACCACCCTTTCAGGTACTGAGTTCCGGACCGCCAGCACCCTTTGGGTGAAATAAAATTTTCCTCAGCTCCCCTCGAATCCTGCTACCAATTACTTTAAATCTATGCCCCCTGGTCACTGACCTCTCTGCTAAGGAAAATAGGTCCTTCCTATCCACTCTGTCTCGTCCCCTCAATTTTACACATCAAAATTAAATTGTTCCTCAGCCTCCTCTGTTCCAAAGGAAACAACCCCAGAAAATCCAATCTTTCCTCATAGCTAAAATTCTCCAGTCCTAGCAACATCCTCGTAAATCTCCTCTATACCCTCTCTAGTGCAATCACATCTTTCCTGCAACGTGGTGGCCAAAAATGTACGCAGTACTCAAGTTGTGGCCTAACTAGTGTTTTATACAGTTCCAGCATAAGCTCCCTGCTCTTATATTCTATGCCTCGACTAATAAAGGAAAGTATCTCGTATGCCTTTTTAACCTACAAATACATAAAGGGCAAAAGAGTAACGAGGGAGAGAGTAGGGCCTCTTAAGGATCAACAAGGTCATCCATGTGCAGAACCACAAGAGATGGGTGAGATCCTAAATGAATATTTCGCATCGGTATTTACGGTTGAGAAAGGCATGGATGTTCGGGAACTTGGGGAAATAAATAGTGATGTCTTGAGGAGTGTACATATTACAGAGAGGGAGGTGCTGGAAGTCTTAACGCGCATCAAGGTAGATAAATCTCCGGGACCTGATGAAATATATCCCAGGACGTTATGGGAGGTTCGGAAGGAAATTGCGGGTCCCCGAGCAGAGATATTTGAATCATCGAAAGCTACAGGTGAGGTGCCTGAAGATTGGAGGGCAGCAAATGTTGTGCCTTTGTTTAAGGGCGGCAGGGAAAAGCCTGGGAACGACAGACCGGTGAGCCTGACATCTGTAGTGGGTAAGTTGTTAGAGGGTATTCTGAGAGACAGGATCGACGGGCATTTGGAGAGGCAGGAACTGATTAGGAACAGTCAGCATGGTTTTGTGAGAGGAAAATCATGTCTCACAATTTTGATTGAGTTTTTTGAAGGGGTAACCAAGAAGATAGATGAGGGCTGTGAGTGGACGTGGCCTACATGGACTTTAGCAAAGCCTTTGACAAGGTACCGTATGGTAGGTTGTTACATAAGGTTAAATCTCACGGGATCCAAGGTGAGGTAGCCAATTGGATACAAAATTGGATTGACGACAGAAGACAGAGGTTGGTTGTAGAGGGTTGTTTTTCAAATTGGAGGCCTGTGACCAGCGGTGTGCCTCAGGGATCGGTGCTGGGTCCGCTGTTATTTGTTATTTATATTAATGATTTGGATGAGAATTTAGGAGGCATGGTTAGTAAGTTTGCAGATGACACCAAGATTGGTGGCATTGTGGACAGTGAAGAAGGTTATCTAGGATTGCAACGGGATCTTGATAAATTGGGCCAGTGGGCCGATGAATGGCAGATGGAGTTTAATTTAGATAAATGCGAGGTGATGCATTTTGGTAGATCGAATCGGGCCAGGACCTACTCCGTTAATGGTAGGGCGTTGGGGAGAGTTATAGAACAAAGAGATCTGGGAGTACAGGTTCATAGCTCCTTGAAAGTGGAGTCACAGGTGGATAGGGTGGTGAAGAAGGCATTCAGCATGCTTGGTTTCATTGGTCAGAATATTGAATACAGGAGTTGGGGTGTCTTGTTGAAGTTGTACAAGACATTAGTAAGGCCACACTTGGAATACTGTGTACAGTTCTGGTCACCCTATTACAGAAAGGATATTATTAAACGAGAAAGAGTGCAGAAAAGATTTACTAGGATGCTGCCGGGACTTGATGGTTTGACTTATAGGGAGAGATTGGATAGACTGCGACTTTTTTCCCTGGAGAGTAGGAGGTTTAGGGGTGATCTTATAGAAGTCTATAAAATAATGAGGGGCAAAGATAAGGTAGATAGTCAAAATCTTTTCCCAAAGGTAGGGGAGTCTATAACGAGGGGGCATAGATTTAAGGTGAGAGGGGAGAGATACAAAAGGGTCCAGAGGGGCAATTTTTTCACTCAAAGGGTGGTGAGTGTCTGGAATGAGCTGCCAGAGGCAGTAGTGGAGGCGGGTACAATTTTGTCTTTTAAAAAGCATTTGGACAGTTACATGGGTAAGATGGGTACAGAGGGATATGGGCCAAGTGCAGGCAATTGCGACTAGCTTAGTGGTATAAACTGGGCGACATGGACATGTTGGGCCGAAGAGCCTGTTTCCATGTTGTAAACTTCTGTGATTCGATGATTCGAACCACCTTGTCTACCTGTCCTTCTACCTTCAGGAAACTGTGGACATGCACTCCAAGGTCCCTCACTTCCTCGACACCTCTCAGTATCCTCCCATTTATTGTGTATTCCCTTGCCTTGTTTGCCCTCCCCAAATGTATTACCTCACACTTCTCTGGATTGAATTCCATTTGCCACTTCTCTGCCCACCTGACCAGTCCGTTGATATCTTCCTGCAGTCTACAGCTTTCCTCCTCACTATAAATCACACAGCCAATTTTTGTATCATCTACAAACTTCTTAATCATTGGTTATCTAGGATTGCAACGGGATCTTGATAAATTGGGCCAGTGGGCCGATGAATGGCAGATGGAGTTTAATTTAGATAAATGCGAGGTGATACATTTTGGTAGATCGAATCGGGCCAGGAGGGGGTGACTAGGCGTGTGGATGAGGGTAACGCAGTGGATGTGGTATACATGGATTTCAGTAAGGCCTTCGATAAAGTCCCCCACAGGAGACTGGTCAAGAAGGTACGAGCCCATGGAATCCAGGGTGCCTTGGCACTTTGGATACAAAACTGGCTTAGTGGCACAAGGCAGAGGGTGATGGTCGAAGGTTGTTTTTGTGACTGGAAGCCTGTGGCCAGTGGGGTACCACAGGGATCGGTGCTGGGTCCCTTGCTGTTTGTGGTCTACATTAATGACTTGGATATGAATGTAAAAGGTATGATCAGTAAGTTCGCTGATGATACAAAGATTGGTAGGGTGGTAAATAGCGAGGAGGATAGCCTCAGTCTGCAGGACGATATAGATGGGTTGGTCAGATGGGCGGAACAGTGGCAAATGGAATTTAACCCGGAAAAGTGCGAGGTGATGCACTTTGGAGGGACTAACAAGGCAAGGGAATACACAATGAATGGGAGGACCCTAGGCAAGACAGAGGGTCAGAGGGATCTTAGTGTGCAAGTTCACAGATCCCTGAAGGCGGCGGAACAGGTAGATAAGGTGGTAAAGAAGGCATATGGGATACTTGCCTTTATTAGCCGAGGCATAGAATATAAGAGCAAGGAGGTTATGATGGAGCTGTATAAAACACTGGTTAGGCCACAGCTGGAGTACTGTGTGCAGTTCTGGTCGCCACACTACAGGAAGGATGTGATCGCTTTGGAGAGGGTGCAGAGGAGATTCACCAGGATGTTACCAGGGCTGGAGTGCTTCAGCTATGAAGAGAGACTGGGAAGATTGGGTTTGTTTTCCTTGGAGCAGAGGAGGTTGAGGAGGGACATGATTGAGGTGTACAAAATTATGAGGGGCACAGATAGGATGGATACTAAGGAGCTTTTTCCTTTCGTTGAGGGTTCTATAACAAGGGGACATAGATTCAAGGTAAAAGGCGGGAGGTTTAGAGGGGATTTGAGAAAGAACTTTTTCACCCAGAGGGTGGTTGGAGTCTGGAACTCACTGTCTGAAAGGGTTGTGGAGGCAGGAACCCTCACAACATTCAAGAAGCATTTGGATGAGCACTTGAAATGCCATAGCATACAAGGCTACGGACCAAATGCTGGAATATGGGATTAGAGTAGACAGGGCTGATGGCCGGCGTGGACACGATGGGCCGAAGGGTCTCTAACCGTGCTGTATAACTCTATGACTCTATGACTCTACATTTAAGTCCAAATCATTAATATATAACCACAAAAGGCACCTAGTACTGAGCCTTGTGGAACCCCACTGGAAACAGCCTTCCAGTCACAAAAACACCCGATCGTTACCCTTTGCTTCCCACCATTGAGTCAATTTTGTATCCAACTTGCCACTCTCCCTTGGATCCCATGGGTTTGTACTTTTTTGGCCAGTCTGCCGTGTGCTATATACTATAGGCCACCAAATAGTGGGAAGGAGATAGAGGAGCAAATTACAGAAAGATGCAAGAACTATAGAGTAGAGTAGTGATAATGGGGGACTTCAATTATTCCCATTATAGGCTGGGACAGTAAAAGTGAAAAGGACAAAGAGGGGGAGGAATTCCTGCAATGTGTTCAAGAGAATTTTCTGGAACAATGTGTTCCCAGCCCAACCAGGAAGGAAGCAGTGCTGGATTGGTTCTGGGGAATGAAGTGGGGCAAGTGGAGCATGTTTCAGTGGGGAAGCATTTGGGGAACAGTGATCATAATATCATTAGGTCTAGAATAGTTATGGAAAAGGACAAGGGACAATCAAATGTGAAAATACTAAACTGGAAGAGGGCTAATTTCAGTCAGTTAAAAAGGGATCTTGCCCAGGTAGATTGGAATCAAAAATTGACAGGCTAACAGTAATTGAATAATGGGAGGACTTCAAGAAGGAGTAGGTTCAGATACAGAGTAGACACATTCCTGCGAGAGGGAAAGGAAGGGCATCCAAAGCTAGAGCTCCCTGAATAACTAAAGGTATAGTGATTAAAATGAAACAGAAAAATGAGGCTTATGATGAATGCAAGGTTCATAGTACAGGAGAGAACCAGACTGAATACAGAAAGTACAGAGGAGATCGAAAAAGGGGAAGAGAGGCAAAGAGAGTGTATGAGAATAATCCATAGTGAGGAACCAGATGTGATAGGAATAACTGAAACATGGCTACATAAAGAACAGGACTGGCAACTAAATATGGCAGGATAACATAATCAGAAAGGATAGGGAAGGAAGGGGGGGTCGAGTAGATGTATTAATTATGGATAACATAATGGCAGTAGAAAAAAGGGACATAACTAACAGAAGGATAGAAACAGAATCCATATGGATTGAAATAAAAGATAAGGGATCGATCACGCTAACAGGGGTATACTATAAATCACCAGTGGAAAGGAGGTGCAGAAAGAAATATGTAAGCAAAGGACATAGAATAATAATCATGGGAGATTTTAACTATTCCCAAATAAACTGGAAAGAGGTTGGTAAAGGGGTGCAGGGAATGGGTTTTTTTTTTACAATGAGTGCAGGACTCCTTTCTTACCCAAAATGTAAAAAGCCCAAGGGAGGAATACTGCTGAATCTAGTAATGGGAAATGAACCAGAACAGATAAGAGAAGTAAGCATGGGGGAACATCTAGGCAATAGCGATCACAACATTATAAGGTTTAAGATAAAGATTGAGAAGGACACAAGTAAGACAAAGACCTAAGTAATAAATTAGGGAAAAAAACTGATTTTCAGGGGGTGAGAATGGAACTAGGGAAAATAAATTGGAAAAATGTACTGATAAACAAAGAAATAGAACAGCAGTGGGAAATATTTACGATGGTATCAACAGAGATCAGGAGAATTACATTCCTCCAGAAAGCAAGAACAAACTGGGCAGTGATGACACACCATGGATGAACAAAGAGATAGAATAAAACTGAAACACATCTTTCGTTCAGGCGCTTTACAACCATCAACTCATTGATTTCAATAACTTCAGATCATAACCACTGCTCTCATTTTTTCAGACAACAGGTGGTGTAATGGTTCTGCTGTTGCCATTTACAGCTCCACTAAATGGTCATCAACTTGAAACTTTAGCTCGGTTTCTATCTTCACAGATGCTACCTGACTCGTTGAGTTTTTTTTTTGTTTATTCGTTCATGCGATGTGGGCATTGCTGGCGAGGCCGGCATTTATTGCCCATCCCGAATTGCCCTTGAGAAGGTGGTGGTGAGCCGCCTTCCTGAACCGCTGCAGTCCGTGTAGTGAAGGTTCTCCCACAGTGCTGTAAGGAAGGGAGTTCCAGACCCAGCGATGATGAAGGAACGGCGATATATTTCCAAGTCGGGATGGTGTGTGACTTGGAGGGGGAACGTGCAGGTGGTGTTGTTCCCATGCACCTGCTGCTCTTGTCCTTCTAGGTGGTAGAGGTCGCGGGTTTGGGAAGTGCTGTCGAAGAAACCTTGGCGAGTTGCCACAGTGCATCCTGTGGATGGTGCACACTGCAGCCACAGTGCACCGGTGGTGAAGGGAGTGAATGTTTTGGGTGGTGGATGGGGTGCCAATCAAGCGGGCGCTTTGTCCTGGATGGTGTCGAGCTTCTTGAGTGTTGTTGGAGCTGCACTCATCCAGGCAAGTGGAGAGTATTCCATCACACTCCCGACTTGTGCCTTGTAGATGGTGGAAAGGCTTTGGGGAGTCAGGAGGTGAGTCACACGCCACAGAATGCCCAGCCTCTGACCTGCTCTTGTAGCCACAGTATTTACATGGCTGGTCCAGTTAAGTTTCTGGTCAATGGTGACCCCCAGGATGTTGATGGTGGGGGATTCGGCGATGGTAATGCCGTTGAATTTCAAGGGGAGGAGGTTAGACACTCTCTTGTTGGAGATGGACATTGCCTGGCGCGAATGTTACTTGCCAATTATGAGCCCAAGCCTGGATGTTGTCCAGGTCTTGCTGCATGCGGGCTCGGACTGCTTCATTATTTGAGGGGTTGCGAATGGAACTGAACACTGCAATCATCAGCGAACATCCCCATTTTTGACCTTATGATGGAGGGAAAGTCATTGGTAAAGCAGCTGATTATGGTTGGGCCTGGGACACTGCCTTGAGAAACTCCTGCAGCAATGCTCTGGGGCTGAGATGATTGGCCTCCAACAACCACTACCATCTTCCTTTGTGCTAGGTATGACTCCAGCCACTGGAGAGTTTTCCCCCTGATTCCCATTGATTTCAATTTTACCAGGGCTCCTTGGTGCCACACTCGGTCAAATGCTGCCTTGATGTCAAGGGCAGTCACTCTCACCTCACCTCTGGAATTCAGCTCTTTTGTCCATGTTTGGACCAAGGCTGTAATGTGGTCTGGAGCCGAGTGGTCCTGGCGAAACCCAAACTGAGCATCGGTGAGCAGGTTATTGGTGAGTAAGTGCCGCTTGATAGCACTGTCGACGACACCTTCCATCACTTTGCTGATGATTGAGAGTAGGCTGATGGGGCGGGAATTGGCTGGATTGGATTTGTGGACAGGACATACCTGGGCAATTTTCCACATTGTCGGTTAGATGCCAGTGTTGTAGCTGTACTGAAACAGCTTGGCTAGAGGCGCAGCTAGTTCTGGAGCACAAGTCTTCAGCACTACAGCCGGGATGGTGTCATGGCCCATAACCTTTGCTGTATCCAGTGCACTCAGTCGTTTCTTGATATCACGTAGAGTGAATCAAATTGGCTGAAGACTGGCTTCTATGATGGTGGGGATATCGGGAGGAGGCCAAGATGGATCATCCACTCGGCACTTCTGGCTGAAGATGGTTGCAAACGCTTCAGCCTTGACTTTTGTACTCATGTGCTGGACGCCGCCATCATTGAGGATGGAGATGTTTGCAGAGCCTCCTCCTCCCGTTAGTTGTTTAATTGTCCACCACCATTCACAACTGGATATGGCAGGACTGCAGAGCTTTGATCTGATCAGTTGGTTGTGGAATCGCTTAGCTCTGTCTATAGCATGTTGCTTCCGCTGTTTAGCATGCATGTAATCCTGAGTTGTAGCTTCGCCAGGTTGGCACCTCATTTTTCGGTATGCCCAGTGTTGCTCTTGGTATGCTCTTCTGCACTCCTCATTGAGCCAGGGTTGATCCCCTGGCTTGTTGGTAATGGTAGAGTGAGGAATATGCCGGGCCATGGGGTTACAGATTGTGCTGGAATACAATTCTGCTGCTGCTGATGGCCCACAGCGCCTCATGGATGCCCAGTTTTGAGCTGCTAGATCTGTTCTGAATCTATCCCATTTAGCACGGTGGTAGTGCCACACAATACGTTGGATGGTGTCCTCAGTGCGAAGACGGGACTTGGTCTCCACAAGGACTGTGCGGTGGTCACTCCTACCAATACTGTCATGGACAGATGCATTTGCGACAGGTCGATTGGCGAGGACGAGGTCAAGTAAGTTTTTCCCTCGTGTTGGTTCGCTCACCACCTGCCGCAGGCCCAGTCTGGCAGCTATTTCCTTCAGGACTCGGCCAGCTCGGTCAGTCGTGGTGCTACCGAGCCACTCTTGGTGATGGACATTGAAGTCCCCCACCCAGAGTACATTCTGTGCCCTTGTTTCCCTCAGTGCTTCCTCCAAGGTGTTCAACATGGAGGAGGACTGATTCATCAGCTGAGGGAGTGCGGTAGGTGGTAATCAGCAGCAGGTTTCCTTGCCCATGTTTGACCTGATGCCATGAGATTTCATGGGGTCCGGAGTCAATGTTGGGGACTCCCAGGGCCACTCCCTCCTGACTGTATATCACTGTACTGCCACCTCTGGTCGGTCTGTCCTACCAGTGGGACAGGACATACCCAGGGTTGGTGATGGAAGAGTCTGGGACGTTGGCTATTTCCAGCATTTCCTGTTTTTTATTGCAGATTGCCAGCATCCGCACTATTTTGCTTTTGACTAAAAGTAGCGACGCAGGTTAAGGCCATAAAAAAAGCAAATCAAGCTCTGGGGTTCATTTCTCGAGAGATAGAATTGAAAAGCAGAGAAGTTATGTTAAACTTGTATCGAACACACTCGGAGTACTGTGAACAGTTCTGGTCTCCATATTATAAAAAGGATATAGAGGCACTGGTGAAGGTGCAAAATAGATTTACTCGGATGATACAGGAACTGAGAGGTTATACCCATCAGGAAAGATTGAGCAGACTGGGGCTGTTAACTCTAGAAAAAAGAATGAGGGGCGACCTGATAGAGGTCTTTAAGACTATGAAAGGATTTGATAGTGAAAATATCTTCTCTTTGTCTACCCTTTCGGGGGAGACCAGAACTTGGGGCCATAAATGTAAGATAGTCACTAATAAATCCAGTAGGGAATTCAAGAAAAACTTCTTTACCTAGAGTATGAAACTCGCTCTCACAAGGAGTAGTTGAGGTGAGAAGCACAAATGCATTTAACGGGAAGCTGGATAAACATGAGGGAGAATGGAATCGAAGGATATGCTGATCGGGTTCAAAGAAAGAGGGAGGGAGAAAGCTTGTGTGGAGCATAAATACTGGTATGGACCCATTGGGCAGGATAGCCGGTTTCTGCCCTGTACTTTCGATGCAATCTATGTAAAAGCAAGGAAAATATGCTAACCTTATAAAGGAGCTGAATTCCAGAGGTGAGGTGAGAGTGACTGCCCTTGATATCAAGGCAGCATTTGAGCGAGTGTAGCACCAAGGAGCCCTAGTAAAATTGAAGTCAACGGGAATCAGGGGGAAAACTCTCCAATGGCTGGAATCATACCAATCACAAAGGAAGATGGTAGTCGTTGTTGGAGGCCAATCATCTCAGCCAGAGGACACTGCTGCAGGAGTTCCTCAGGGCAGTGTCCTCGGCCCAACCATCTTCAGCTGCTTCATCAATGATCATCCCTCCATCATAAAGGTCAGAAATGGGGATGTTCGCTGATGATTGCACAGGATTCAGCTCCATTCGCAACCCCTCAGATAGTGAAGCAGTCGGTGCCCGTATGCAACAAGACTTGGACAACACCCAGGCTTGGGCTCATAAGTGGAAAGTAACATTCGCGCCAGGCAAGTGCCAGGTAATGACCACCTCCCATTGACATTCAACGGCATTACCATTGCCAAATCCCCCACCATCAACATCCTGGGGGTCACCATTGACCAGAAACTTAACTGGACCAGCCACATAAATACTGTGGCTACAAGAGCAGGTCAGAGGCTGGGTATTCTGCAGCGAGTGACTCACCTCCTGACTCCTCAAAGCCTTTCCACCATCTACAAGGCACAAGTCAGGAGTGTGATGGAATACCCTCCACTTGCCTGGATGAGTGCAGCTCCAACAACACGCAAGAAGCTCGACACCATCCAGGACAAAGCAGCCCGCTTGATTGGCACCCCATCCACCACCCCAAACAAACATTCACTACTTTCACCACTGGCGCACCGTGGCTGCAGTGAGTACCAAGGCTCCTTTGACAGCACCTCCCAAACCCGCGACCTCTACCACCTAGAAGGACAAGAGCAGCAGGCACATGGAAACAACACCACCTGCACGTTCCCCTCCAAGTCACACACCATCCCGACTTGGAAATATATCGCCGTTCCTTCATTGTCGCTGGGTCAAAATCCTGGAACTTCCTTCCTAACAGCACTGTGGGAGAACCTTCACCACAGACAGCAGCGGTTCAAGGTGGCGGCTCACCACCACCCTCTCAAGGGCAATTTGCGATGGGCAATAAATGCTGGCCTTGCTATCGACGCCCACATCCCATGAACGAATAAAAAAATAGCCGGCGTGGACTCGATGGGCTGAATCATTGAGTGCATTCAAAACAGAGATCGATAGATTTCTAGATATTAAAGGCATCAAGGGATATGGGGATGGTGCAGGAAAATGGCGTTGAGGTAGATGATCAGCCATGATCTTGTTGAATGGCGGAGAAGGCTCGAGGGGCCGGATGGCCTACTCCTGCTCCTATTTCTTATGTTCTTATGAATGACCTCCTTCCGTGCAGTAATCTTTCTATGATTCTATGAGACTAGGGGAAAAGAATGAAGATCAGAACTATAAAATGAACAGTGTTAGTCTACAGGATACAGCACAAAAAGGATTTGAGGGGGAATTGGTTGATAAATCCTTCAATCTGTCTGCAGTGCACGGCAACTGTAAATAAGGCAAATAGGATCTTGGTTTGTACAGTGCACAGAATAGGATATATGTAAGAAATGTGATACTGAGCTTATACAGGGCAGTGGTTTGACACCATCCAGAGCACTGTGCACTGTTCTGGTTGCTCTATTATAGCAAGGACATCACAGCCATGGAAAAGGTGCAGAGAGCTACCTGTCTGATCACAAAATCATAGCAGTTTACAGCACTGAAGGAGGCCATTTAGCTTAGCACACCTGTTCCAGATCTCACTCCCATTTCCCTGCCTTTTATTTTTCAAATATTTACCACTTCCTTTTTAAAAGCCATTATGAATTCTGCTTCCACTACTGTTTCTGCACAGCATTACTGAGCCTCCATGACCTATAGCGAGATTACAATTGGGATACTGGGTGACCAAGGCTGGGAACTGAATATTCAAGGATATTCAACATTTAGGAAGGACAGGCTAAAAGGAAAAGGAGGTGGGGTAGCGCTGTTAATAAAGGATGAGATCAGTACAATAATGAGAAAGGATCTTGGCTCAGAAGATCAAGATGTAGAATCAGTTTAGGTGGAGCTAAGAAACAGCAAGGGGCAGAAAACATTGGTGGGAGTTGTTTATAGGTCACCAAACAGTAGTGGTAATGTAGGGCACGGTATAAAGCAGGAAATTAGAAGTGCATCTAACAAGGGTAATACAGCAATCATGGGGACTTTAATCTACATATAGATTGGGCAAACCAAATTAGCACGAATATTGTGGAGGACGAATTGCTGGAATGTATACGAGATGGTTTTCTAGATCAGTATGTTGTGGAACCAACTAGGGAACAGGCTATTTTAGATCTAGTATTGTGCAATGAGAAAGGGTTAATTAATAATCTTGTTGTAAAGGAACCCTTAGGGAAGAGTGGCCATAATATGATAGAATTCTTCATTAAGTTTGAAAGTGATGTAGTTCAATCCGAAACTAGGGCCTTAAATCTAAACAAAGGAAACTACGAAGGTATGAGGCGCAAGTTGGCTGTGGTTGATTGGGGAACGACATTAAAAGGCGTGATGGTAGACAGGCAACGGCTAGCATTTAAAGAATTAATACATAAAATTATGACAAATATTTATTCCTTTAAGGCACAAAAACTCAACATGGCTAACAAGAGAAATTAAAGATAGTATTAAATCAAAGGAAGAGGCAGATAAAGTTTCCAGAAAAAGTAGTAAGCCTGAGGATTGGGAGCATTTCAGAATTCAGCAAAGGAGGACCAAGAAATTGATAAAGAAAGGGAAAATAGAATATGAGAGTAAACTAGCGAGAAACATAAAAACGGACTGTAAAAGCTTCTATAGGTATGTAAAAAGGAAAAGACCGGCGAAGGCAAATGTGGGTTCCTGACAGACAGATGGGAGAATTTATAATGGGGAATAAGGAAACGGCAGAGAAATTAAACAAATACTTTGTGTCTGTCTTCATGGAAGACACAAAAAACCTCCCAGAAATATTAGAGAGAACAAAGGGACTGGCGAGAATGAGGAACTGAAGGAAATTAGTATTGGTAAAAAAAAATAGTAATCGAGAAATTAATGGGACTGAAAGTCAATAAATCCCAAGGACCTGATGATGTCCATCCCAGGTTTTGAAAGAAGTGGCTATTAGAGATCGTGGATGCATTGGTTGTCATCTCCCAAAATTCGATAGGTTCTGGAATGGTTCCTGCAGATTGGAGGGTAGCAAATGTAACCCCACTATTTAAGAAAGGAGGGAGAGAGAAAACAGGAAACTACAGACCTGTTAGCCTGACATCAGTACCAGGAAAATGCTAGAATCTATTATAAAGGATGTGATAACAGGACACTTAGAAAATAATAATAGGATTGGCAAAGTCAACATGGATTTATGAAAGGGAAATCATGTTTGACAAACCTATTGGAGTTCTTTGAGGCTGCAACTAGTAGAATAGATAAGGGGGAACCAGTGGATGTGGTGTATTTGGATTTTCAGAAGGCTTTCGATAAGGTCCCACACAGGTTGGTGAACAAAGTTAGAGCACATGGAATTGGGGAAATATACTGGTGTGGATTGAGAATTGGTTAACAGACAGGAAACAGAGAGTAGGAATAAACGGGTCTTTTTCAGGTTGGCAGACTGTGACTCGTGGGGTACCACAGGGATCGGTGCTTGGGCCCCAGATATTCACAATCTATATCAATGATTTGGATGAGGGGACCAAATGTAATATTTCCAAGTTTGCTGTTGACACAAAATTAGGTTGGAATGTGAGTTGTGAGGAGGATGCAAAGAGGCTTCAAGGGGATTTCGACAGGCTAAGTGAGTGGGCAAGAACATGGCAGATGGAATATAATGTGGAAAAATGTGAAGTTATCCACTTTGTAGGAAAAACAGAAATGCAGAGTATTTTTTTAAATGGTGAGAGATTGGGAAACATTGATATTCAAAGGGACCTGGGTGTCCTTGTACATGAGTCACTGAAAGCTAACATGCAGGTGCAGCAAGCAATTAGGAAGGCAAATGGTGTGTTAGCCTTTATTACAAGAGGATTTGAGTACAGGAGTAAAGATGTCTTACTGCAATTATATAGGGCCTTGGTGAGACTGTACCTGGAATGTTGTGTACAATTTTGGTCTCCTTACCTAAAGGGAGTGCAACGAAGGTTCACCAGACTGATTCCTGAGATGGCGGGATTGTCGTATGAGGAGAGATTGAGTAGACTAGGCCTGTATTCTCTGGAGTTTGGAAGAATGAGAGGTGATCTCATTGGAACGTACAAAATTCTTACAGGGCTCGACAGGGTAGATGCAAGGAGAATGTTTCCCCTGGCTGAGGAATCTAGAACTAGGGGGTCACAGTCTCAGAATAAAGGGTAGGCCATTTAGGACTGAGATGAGGAGAAATTTCTTCAGTCAGAGGGTGGTGAGCCTTTGGAATTCTCTACTCCAGAGGGCTGTGGAGGCTGAGTCATTGAGTACAATCAAAACCGAGATCAATAGATTTCTAGGTATTAAAAGCATCAAGGGATATGGGGATGGTGCAGGAAAATGGCATTGAGGTAGAAGATCAGCCATGATCTTGTTGAATGGCGGAGCAGGCACGAGGGGCCGGGTGGCCTCCTCCTGCTCCTATTTCTTACGTTCTTATACTTGCAATCATAAACCCAGGATGTGTCACGAAAAAAGATTTGAAAAATTACAGCTCTTTATATCAGAAAAATGCAGTTTAGAGGGCAATATGATGGACATGTTTAAAATCATTCAAGGGTGGGACAGGATTGATAGAAGCAGACTGTTTCCAGTAGTTGAGGGTTCGAGAACAAGGGTTCATAAACCCAAGGCTGAATGCAAGAGACTTAGAACAGAGCGAAAGAAACTTCTTTAGAGAGTTGATGAGTACTTATAATTAAGACAGGATAGGAAAGAATAGATTGAACAGACTAATTGGGGGTCTAAAATGAGGGGACATAGATAAAAAGACTAAAAATGCAAAAGATATCGGTCAGAGAGCAGCACAGAGGATTGTGAGGCTGTGAAATGCACCAATGGAGTTAGTAATTGAAATAGAGGCCGTGTCAACACTTAATAGGTTAGATACGTGGAATGGAATTCTCTCTGGAGCAGTGTACGGGAATGCATTTGGGGAGGGCAAATGAGGCAAGGGAGTATACAATAAATGGTAGGATACTAAGAGGTGCAGAGGAACAAAGGGACCTTGGAGTGCATGTCCACAGATCACTGTCGGTAGCAGGACAGGGAGATAAGGTGTTTAAGAAGGTATATGGGATACTTTCCTTTATTAACATAGAAACATAGAAAATAGGAGCAAGAGTAGGCCATTTGGCCCTTCGGGCCCGCTCCGCCATTCAAAATGATCATGGCTGATGGTCTAACTCAGTACCCTGTTCCCGCTTTTTCCCCATATCCCTTGATCCCTTCAGCATGAAGAAATATATCTATCTCCTTCTTGAATACATCGAATGACTTGGCCTCCACTGCCTTCTGTGGTAGAGAATTCCACAGGTTCACCACCCTCAGTGAAGAAATTTCTCCTCATCTCGGTTCCAAATGGCATATCCCGTATCCTGAGACTGTGACCCCTGGTTCTGGACTACCCAGTCATCGGGAACATCCTCCCTGCATCTAATCTGTCCAGGCCTGTTAGAATTTCATATGTTTCCATGAGATCACCTCTCATTCTTCTAAACTCTAGTGAATATAGGCCTAGCCGACCCAATCTCTCCTCATAAGTCAGTCCTGCCATCCCAGGAATCAGTATGGTAAACCTTCGGTGCACTCGCTCTATGGCAAGGACATCCTTCCTCAGAAAAGGAGACCAAAACTGCACACAATACTCCAGATGTGGTCTCACCAAGGCCCCGTACAACTGCAGTAAGACATCCCTGCTCCTGTACTCAAATCCTCTTGCAATGAAGGCCAACATACCATTCGCCTTCCTAACTGCTTGCGGCACCTGAATGCTCACTTTCAGCAACTGGTGTACAAGGACACCCAGGTCTTGTTGCACCTCCCCTTTTCCCAATCTATCACTATTCAGATAATACTCTGCCTTTCTGTTTTTAAAACCAAAGCGGATAACCTCACATTTATCCACGTTATACTGCATCTGCCATGTTTTTGCCCACTCACCCAACTTGTCTAGATCACATTGGAGCCTCTTTGCATCCTGCTCACAGTTCACAACTCAGGACATGCTAAACAGCGGAAGTAACATGCTATAGACAGAGCTAAGCGATTCCACAACCAACGGATCAGATCAAAGCTCTGCAGTCCTGCCACATCCAGTCGTGAATGGTGGAGGACAATTAAACAACTAACGGGAGGAGGAGGTGCTGCAAACATCCCCATCCTCAATAATGACTGAGTCCAGCACATTAGTGCAAAAGACAAGGCTGAAGCGTTTGCAACCATCTTCAGCCAGAAGTGCTGAGTGGATGATCCATCACGGCCTCCTCCCGATATCCCCACCATCAAAGAAGCCAGTCTTCAGCCAATTCGATTCACTCCACGTGATATCAAGAAACGACTGAGTGCACTGGATACAGCAAAGGCTATGGGCCCCAACAACATCCCAGCTGTAGTGCTGAAGTCTTTTGCTCCAGAACTAGCTGCGTCTCTAGCCAAGCTGTTCCAGTACAGCTACAACACTGGCATCGACCCGATAATGTGGAAAATTGCCCAGGTATGTCCTGTCCACAAAAAGCAGGACAAATCCAATCCGGCCAATTCCCGCCCCATCAGTCTACTCTCAATCATCAGCAAAGTGATGGAGGGTGTCGTCGACAGTGCTATCAAGCGGCACTTACTCACCAATAACCTGCTCACCGATGCTCAATTTGGGTTCCGCCAGGACCACTCGGTTCCAAACCTTGGTCCAAACATGGACAAATGAGCTGAATTCCAGAGGTGAGGAGAGAGTGACTGCCCTTGACATCAAGGCAGCATTTGACCGAGTGTGGCACAAGGAGCCCGAGTAAAATTGAAGTCAATGGGAATCAGGGGAAAACTCTCCAGTGGCTGGAGTCATACCTAGCACAAAGGAAGATGGTAGTGGTTGTTGGAGGCCAATCATCTCAGCCCCAGGACATTGCTGCAGGAGTTCCTCAGGGCAGTGTCCTCGGCCCAACCATCTTCAGCTGCTTCATCAATGACCTTCCCTCCATCATAAGGTCAAAAATGGAGATGTTCGCTGATGATTGCACAGTGTTCAGTTCCATTCGCAACCCCTCAAATAATGAAGCAGTCCGAGCCTGCATGCAGCAAGACCTGGACAACATCCAGGCTTGGGCTCATAAGTGGCAACATTCGCGCCAGATTAGTGCCAGGCAATGACCATCTCCAACAAGGGAGAGTCTAACCACCTCCCCTTAACATTCAACGGCATTACCATCGCTGAATCCCCCACCATCAACATCCTGGGGGTCACCATTGACCAGAAACATAACTGGACCAGCCATATAAATACTGTGGCTTCAAGAGCCGGTCAGAGGCTGGGTATTCTGCGGCGAGTGACTCACCTCCTGACTCCCCAAAGCCTTTCCACCATCGACAAGGCACAAGTCAGGAGTATGATGGAATACTCTCCAATTGCTTGGATGAGTGCAGCTCCAACAACACTCAAGAAGCTCAACACCATCCAGGACAAAGCAGCCCGCTGGATTGGCACCCCATCCACCACCCTAAACATTCACTCCCTTCACCACCGGTGCACAGTGGCTGCAGTGTGTACCATCCACAGGATGCACTGCTGCAACTCGCCAAGGCTTCTTCGACAGCTCCTTCCAAACCTGCGACCTCTACCACCTCGAAGTACAAGAGCAGCAGGCACATGGGAACAACACCACCTGCACGTTCCCCTCCAAGTCACACACCATCCCGACTTGGAAATATATCGCCGTTCCTTCATCGTCGCTGGGTCAAAATCCTGGAGCTCCCTTCCCAGCAGCACTGTGGGAGAACCGTCACCACACGGACTGCAGCGGTTCAAGAAGGCGGCTCACCACCACCTTCTCAAGGGCAACTAGGGATGGGCATTAAATGCCGGCCTCGCCAGCGACGCCCATATTCCATGAACAAATTTTTTTTTTAAATTCCACCCCAGCTTTGTGTCATCTGCAAACTTGGAAATGTTACATTCCATTCCCTCATCCAAATCATTGATATACATTGTGAATAGCTGGGGCCCAAGCACTGATCCCTGCGGTACCCCACTAGTCACTGCCTGCCACCTGGAAAAAGACCCGTTTATTCCTACTCTGTTTCCTGTCTGCCAACCAATTTTCAATCCATGCCAGTATATTCCCCCCAATCCCTTGTGCTTTAATTTTGCACACTAACCTCTTGTGTGGGACCTTATCAAAAGCCTTCTGAAAATCCAAATACACCACATCCACTGGTTCTCCCCTATCCTCAAAAAACTCCAGTAGATTTGTTAAGCATGATTTCCCTTTCATAAACCCATGCTGATTTTGTCCAATCCCATTAATGTCTTGCAAGTGTTCTGTTATTACATCTTTTATAATAGACTCTCGCATTTTCCCCACTACTGATGTTAGGTTAACTGGTCTGTAATTCCCTGTTTTTTCTCTCCCTCCTTTTTTCAATAGTGGGGTTACATTTGCCACCCTCCAATCTGTAGGAACTGTTCCAGAGTCTATAGAATTTTGGAAGATGATCACCAATGCATCCACTATTTCCAGGGCCACTTCCTTTAGTACTCTGGGATGAAGATTATCAGGCCCTGGGGATTTGTCAGCCTTTAGCCCCATTAATTTCCCTCGCATTATTTTTTTTTTACTAATACTGGTTTCCTTCAGTTCCTCCTTCTCACTAGACCCTTGGTTCCCTAACATTTCTAGGAGGTTATTTGTGTCCTCCTTTGTGAAGACAGAACCATGGTATGTGTTTAGTTGTTCTGCCATTTCTTTGTTCCCCATTATAATTTCCCCCATTTCTGACTCTAAGGGACCTACATTTGTCTTCACTAATCTCTTTCTCTTGACATATTTATAGAAGCTTTTAGTCAGTTTTTATGTTCCCTGCTAGTTTACTCTCATACTCTATTTTTCCCCTCTTAATCAATTTCTTTGTCCTCCTTTGCTGAATTCTAAACTGCTCCCAATCCTCAGGCTTGCGCTTTTTCTGGCAATTTTATATGTCTCCTCTTTGGATCTAATACTATCCCTAATTTTTTTTGGTAAGCCACGATTGAGCCACCTTTCCTGTTCTATTTTTGCGCCAGACAGGAATGAATAATTGTTGTAATTCCTGCACACGTTCTTTAAATATTAGCCATTGCCTATCCACCGTCATCCCTTTCAGTGAAGTTCCCCAATCTATCATAGCCAACTCGCATCTCATACTTTTGTAATTTCCTTTATTTAGATTCAGGACCCTAGTTTCAGATTCAACGACTTCACTCTCCATCTTAATGAGGAATTCTATTATGTTATGGTCACTCTTCCCTAAGGGATCCCACACAACAAGATTGTTAATTAATCCTTTCTCATTGCACAATACCCAGTCCAGGATCGCCTGTTCTCCAGTTGGTTCCTCAATGTATTGGTCTGGAAAAGCATCACGTACACACTCCTCGAATTCCTCCCCCACAGTATTATTGCTAATTTGGTTTGACCAATCCATATGTAGATTAAAGTCACCCATGATTATAGTTGTACCCTTCTTGCATGCGTCTCTAATTTCCTGTTTAATGCCCTCCCCTACATCTCCACTACTGTTTGGGGGCCTATTGTCAACCCCCACCAACGTTTTCTGCCCCTTGGTGTTTCTTAGCTCCACCCATACAGATTTCACATCGTGATTTTCCGAGCCAATATCCTTCCTCACTATTGCATTGATTTCCTCCTTTACTAAAAACGCTGCCCCACCTCCTTTCCCTTTTTGCCTGTCCTTTCTAAATATTGAATACCCCTGGATGTTCAGTTCCCATCCTTGGTCACCCTGCAGCCATGTCATAGAATCATAGAATCGCCGTAATCGCAACTATATCATAACCGTTAATATCTATCTGCGCTGTTAATTCATCTACCTTATTGCGAATGCTCCGCGCATTAAGACACAATGCCTTTAGACTTGTCTTTTTAAGATTGCTAATCATCTTAGTTTTATTTTGCACTATGGCCCTATTTGTTTTTCGCCCTTGTTTTCTCTGCCTTCCACTGTTGCTTCTTCCCTTTCTGTCTAGTCCAGGCATAGAATATAAGAGCAGGGAGGTTATGCTTGAACTGTGTAAAACACTGAGGCCACAACTAGAGTACTGCGTACAGTTCTGGTCACCATATTACAGGAAAGATGTGATTGCACTGGAGAGGATATTGAGGAGATTTAAGAGGATGCTGCCAGGGCTGGAGAATTTTAGCTATGAGAAAAGATTGGTTAGGCTGGGGTTGTTTTCTTTGGAGCAAAGGAGGCAGAGGGAAGATTTAATTGAGGT
This sequence comes from Heptranchias perlo, assembly GCF_035084215.1. Classification (NCBI taxonomy): domain Eukaryota; kingdom Metazoa; phylum Chordata; class Chondrichthyes; order Hexanchiformes; family Hexanchidae; genus Heptranchias; species Heptranchias perlo. The sequence goes on along the minus strand of NC_090334.1, from coordinate 86,657,309 downwards.
GTATAAAATTATGACGGGACTGGATAGAGAGGACCTATTTCCCTTACCAGAAGGGTCAGTGATCAGGGGGCATAAATTTAAAGTAATTGGTAGAAGGATTAGAGGGGAGCTGAGGACAAATTTTTTCACCCAGAGGGTGGTGGGGGTCTGGAACTCACTGCCTGAAAGGGTGATAGAGGCAGAAACCCTCAACTCATTTAAAAAGTACTTGGATGTGCACATGAAGTCCGTAACCTACAGGGCTACGGACCAAGTGCTGGAAAGTGGGATTAAGCTGGATAGCTCTTTTCGACCGGCACAGACACAATGGGCCAAATAACCTCCTTCTGTGCCGTATCTTTCTATGATTCTATTATAGGTGTTTGAAGGAAAGAGGATAAAGGGATTTGGGAACAGGGTGGGTAAATGTTTAAGGTACTGCTCCTGTGGATGATAAACACCAACACAGACTGGCTGGGCTGAAAAAAAACTTGCATTTATATAGCGCCTTTAATTTAGAAAAATATCCAACAGCATGTCACAGAGGCAAAAAATCAAAGTAATAGACACTAAGCCAAAGTAGGAGATATTAGAAGGGGTGACCAAAAGCTTGGTCAGAGGTGGGTTTGAAGGAGGGAGAGGTGGAGAAGCACGGGGGTTTTAAGGGGGGGAATTCCAGACACAGGGCCTGTAGGACAGTGTGTAATCACAAGAACATGAGAAATAGGAGGAGTAGGCCATACGGCCACACGAGCCTGCTCCGCATTCAGTTAGATCATGGCTGATCTTCGACCTCAACTCCATTTTCCTGCTCGATCCCCATATCCCTTGATTCCCCTCGAGTCCAAAAATCAATCGATCTCAGCCTTGAATATATTCAATGACTCAGCATCCACAGCCCCCTGGGGTGGAGAATTCCAAAGATTCACCACACTCAGTGAAGAAATTCCTCCTCATCTGAGTCCTAAATCGACCACCCGTTATTCTGAGACTGTGACCCCTAGTTCTAGACTCTCCAGCCAGGGGAAACAGCCTCTTAGCATCTATCCTATCAAGCCCTCTCAGAATTTTAAATGTTTCAATGAGATCACCTCTCATTCTTCTAAACTCCAGAGACTATAAGCCCATTCTTCTCAATCGCTCATCCTAATATAATAGGGTTATCAGCTTGGTATTGGCAAGGAGTGTCATGAATTAATTAGTATAGGATGCTGCAGTGATCGCGAGGGAGAGAACAGCATGTGCCAGAGACATCTCTGTGCAAAACAGACAGCCGGAGCAGGATAAGGCAGCTGGTGTAGAAATAATGAACAGCATTCCTGTAAAACTGGGTTCAGACAATAAACTCTAAAATGAAACTTGTATCACATGACTTTAGGAGTGTATCAATTAAAATAGTTATGGGGATGGTTACTATGGAACAGACAGAGAAGCAAGATGAAGTAACCCTGAGTAAGAGATAAAAGATGGAGCCTCATGTCCAATGCTTTCATGCCGCGATTAGCCAAGTGATATGCTGCAGAGTTTTCAGAACAAGGGATAGCACATGGTGCTAGGGTTACATCCTATCTTATGACGAAAGATATTTATGTTATGGTAAAAGTATAAATGTAGAATGTATTTCATCAAGAACTGGCCTGGATTGTTGTGACTCTTGGTCCCCAATGGATAGCCTACTTGTAAGTATGAGAGATGTATTTGCTTGCTTGTAATTACGTGCATGTTCAACAAATCTTAAATGTTAACTTGTCTCTCGAGTCCGAGCCCTCTCAGGACTGGATTGGAGGTCCTATATGGTATCAGTCCAATAGGGCCTGGGCAACTGAAGGTACAGCCATTGGTGGTGGGCAAAGGCAGGAGGAATGCACAAGAGGCCAGAGTCAGAGGAACGGAAAGTTTGGGCAGGTGGGGATTGTCGGGCTGAAGGACGTTACAAAGATCTGAAAGGGCAAGGCCATGTCGGCCTGTTTTCATGTTGTATGTAATCCAGTCAGTGTCATGCCATGGGAACTCCCATATCTAGCTGATGCCAGGCCCCATCTTCTGCCACAACCCAGGATGTTCCTTCTCCTCCCAAAGCCACATCTCAGTAGCTCCCATTTCGTATACCTTGGAATCTGAAATCTCTCACCAGCACCACACCCTAGGAGCCCCACCCACCTCCCTCCAGCGTAGTGGTCCAAAATTCTTGGTTATAGCTTTAATTAATGATTTGCCCACGATCTGTTGGGAAGCTGGACATATCTTGGCTGCTTATTTCATTGGTTGCTGGGAAGACCTCAGTATTTAAGAAGCACGTACGCTCTGGCATCGACGCATTGTGCAAATTGTTACCAATCAGACGAGACTGAAACGCAGAGCTGAAGAATCCATCACCCGGGCCACTGTGAGAAAAAGGACAAAAAGGAGGAATGTGAGCTGTGAACTCTGGCAATTTCTATTTGACAGAGGAAACAAAACTTTAGAACAAAAAACCCATCAAATTGCATAGTTACATCATTTATCAGGATGACTGCAACGGACTGCACTCTCCAGTCATAATGCATATGATATCCCTAAGGCCTCCTGTTTCCTGTCGAGACATCATCCTCATGGGGGGTGGGGCAGAGTAGTTATTTCCATGTAAGTTTAGCAGGGGAAGAGGTGCTGTGGTGATGTGCCCCAGTCTATCAGAGGGGGTCCCAGATCACTAAGCCCCAAACCTTGATGTTGCAGAAGGGCCTCCGTTGTCCTGTCTGGAGATTTGCCTGCTGTATCGAGAGTTAATGCTGACATCAGAAGCGAGGGACGGTGTCAAAAGGCATGACTTACACAGATAGGAGTTCAAAAATTGGATTTAAAAAAGGGGGAAATAATGTAGAAGAAAACTAATTATGAACAGTATAGAAAGGAAGCAAAGAGAATTGGAAGGCGTAAGGGAATATGAAAAAAGACTGGTGATCAACAAAGTGCAACAACAGCAAGGACATTCATAAGCATACGAGCAGTAAAAAGGGCTGCAACCCACTTGGAGGGGAAGACATTTTTTGCCTTGGTTTTTACACAGGCAACAGTGGGATGGGACACCAAGCCGGAGGGGCCGAGCCCAGTCGCCGAGGGGACGGAGGGTGGGGGAGGGGGAGAGAGTCACCAAAATGAGATCTATCAGTGATAGGGAATGGGACTTCTCGTTACCCCAATTCTCAGCAAGTGTTACTACGTTGGTTACATCACAGCTGGAAAGAAAGTAAACTCCCTGAACACATCGCCAACTTCAAGATTATTGTACTATTTTCTATTGCAGTACTGAATTTTTTGAGCTCCCACATGACATATCCTTGTGGCTGGCTGCAACTGTCAACTCATTTCACTTACAACCAACAGAAGAAAAAAAAAATCAGTCTCGGCTGTAAGTGAACCCAAGGTCCCAGACAGGAAGTGTGTCTGACCCGCTGCGTCACTCAGTCCTCCAGAGAAAGAAGCCCTTCATCCCCTTTATCTGGACTGGATTTGAAACTAGGCTCCATGGGTGAAAGAAAAGCATCTGATCCACTATTCAACCAGTTTCAGGCTAATCCTTCAAAAGTGGGTGTTTAACAGACCAAGAGATTATGTTTGAACAGTGTTGATCGTCAGTAACTCACCTTTTGTTCAAAATTAAAAAATGAATTCCAAACAACGTTGTGTAGAAGACAAGAGGCAGGAAAATGAGACACACAATGCGTGCTAGTAAGTGTTTTCCAAACTCAACCTGCAACAACAAAACACACATTCATCAGCTAAAGACAAATCCAGCTTTTGGCTATCACAGCATTGTGTAAAGGAGTGGGACGAGCTGGATTGCTCTTGCAGAAAGCCAGCACAGGACAGACTCAATGGGCCGAATGGCCTCCTTCCGTGCTGTAACCATTCTATGTTGATGCGATAAGGTTCTATATAATAGAAGCTTTTGAAATTTTAATTGTACACAAAAAATGTCTGAATTTCTGATTTAGGGTCACTTTGAATTTGAGGTAACATTTCTGCTTTTGATTGCCAATAGGTACCTGACTGAATAGCTTCTTGCACCTTGAAATAGCTGATCCATGATTGCAAGTACGGTTTCCAGCATTGTTGTTCCACGAATCATGTTTCCACTGTTTCACAGACAGACTGGTAAAATGGGCAGACACGTGGCAGATGAAATTTAATGCAGAGAAGTGTGAAGTGATGCATTTTGGTAGGAAGAATGAGGAGAGGCAATATAAACAAGAGGGCACATTTCGAAAAGGGGTTAGGGAGCACAGAGATCTGGGGGAATATGTACACAAATCGTTGAAGGTGGCAGGGCAGGTTGAGAAAGCAGTTAAAAAAGCATACTGGATCCTGGGCTTTACAAATGGAGGAATAGAGTACAAATGTATGGACGAAAACACTGGTTCGACCACAACTGGAGTATTGTGTCCAGTTCTGGGCACCGCACTTTAGGAAAAACGTGAAGGCCTTAGAAAGGGTACAGAAGAGATTTACTGGAATGATTCCAGGGATGAGGGACTTTAGTTACGTGGATAGACTGGAGAAACTGGGGTTGTTCTCCTTGGAACAGAGACAGGTTGTAAGGGGGTTTGATAGAGGTATTCAAAATCATGAAGGGTCTATGATGTGGAGATGCCGGTGATGGACTGGGGTTGACAATTGTAAACAATTTTACAACACCAAGTTATAGTCCAACAAATTTATTTTAAATTTCCACACCATTCACCTGAGGAAGGAGGAAGCCTCCGAAAGCTTGTGAAATTTAAAATAAATTTGTTGGACTATAACTTGGTGTTGTAAAATTGTTTACAAATGAAGGGTCCAGACAGAGTAGATGGGGACAAACTGTTCCCATTGGCGCAAAGGTCAAGAACCAGAGGACATAGATTTAAGGAGACTGGCAAAAGAACCAAAGGTGACTTGAGGAAAAACTTTTTTTTTTTTACACAGCGAGTGGTCAGGATCTGGAATGCACTGCCCGAGGGGGTGGAGGCAGATTTAATCATGGCCTTCAAAAGGGAACTGGACAAGTACTTGAAAGGAAAACATCTGCAGGGCTACGGGGAAAGGGCAAGGGAGTGGGATGAGCCGGCGCGGACTCGATGGGCCAAACGGCCTCCTTCCCTGCTGTAACCTTTCCACGATTCTATGATTTGATAGAGGTGTTCAAAATAATGAACAGTTTTGATTAGGTAAATAAGGAGAAACTGTTTCCAGTGGCAGAAGGATCGGGAACCAGAGGACACAGACTGAAGGTGATTGGCAAAAGAGCCAGAGGCGACAAGAAGAGAAATTGCTTTTACGCAGCGAGTTGTTCTGATCTGGAATGAAAGGCCTGAAAGGGTGGTGGAAGCAGATTCAATGGTAACTTTCAAAAGGGAATTAGATAAATACTTGAAGGAAAAAAGTTTACAGGATTGTGGGGAAAGAGTGGGGGAATGGGATTAATTGGATAGCTCTTGCAAAGAGCCGGCACATGCACGATGGACCGAATGGCCTCCTTCCTTGCTGCACCATACCATGATACACCCCTAAAAATCTGCTCTTCAAAACTTCGGTAGTTCATTTGCCAGGCATTGGATTTTTTTTCCCCCCAAGAACTTTGACAAGGTCTGGCAATATGGCCTCCCACCAAAGCTATTCTCATGGGCAGAGGGTTTCCTTTCAAATTGCTCCTTCTACATTATAGTTCATGGCTGATCTACCAACATGTTTCCCCAATTAACTCCAGGGTGTCGCAAGGCTACTTCCTCCACTTACCATTGAACTCTATTCACTCGACATTCATTAGCTTCATTCAGATCATATACCCTCAGTGTCACATAGAACATAGGAACAGGAGTAGGCCATTCAGCCCCTCGTGCCTGCTCCGCCATTTGATAAGATCGTGGCTGATCTGTGATCGAACTCCATATTCCTGCCTTTGGCCCATATCCCTTAATACCTTTGGTTGCCAAAAAGCTATCTATCTCACATTTAAATTTAGCAATTGAGCTAGTATCAATTGCTGTTTGCGGAAGAGAGTTCCAAACTTCTACCACCCTTTGTGTGCAGAAATGTTTTCTAATCTCGTTCCTGAAAGGTCTGGCTCTAATATTTAGACTGTGCCCCCTACTCCTAAAATCCCCAACCAGCTGAAACAGTTTCTCTCGATCCACCCTATCTGTTCCCCTTAATATCTTAGAAACTTCAATCAGATCACCCTATAACCTTCGAAACTCTGGAGAATACAACCCCAATTTGTGTAATCACTCCTCGTAACTTAACCCTTGAAGTCCGGGTATCATTCTTGTAAACATACGCTGCACTCCCTCCAAGGCCAATATGTCCTTCCGAAGGTGCAGTGCCCAGAACTGCTCACAGTACTCCAGGTGCGGTCTAACCAGGGTTTTGTACAGCTGCAGCATAACTTCTGCCCCCTTGTACTCCAGTCCTCTAGATATAAAGGCCAACATTCCATTTGCCTTCTTGATTATTTTCTGCACCTGTTCATGACACTTCAATGATCTATGTACCTGAACCCCTAAGTCCCTTTGGACAGCCACTGTTTTTAACTTTTTACCATTTAGAAAGTACCCTGTTCTATCCTTTTTTGATCCAAAGTGGATGACCTCACATTTATCTACATTGAATTCCATTTGCCACAGTTTTCATAGAATCATAGAAGTTTACAACATGGAAACAGGCCCTTCGGCCCAACATGTCCATGTCGCCCTGTTTATACCACTAAGCTAGTCCCAGTTGCCTGCACTTGGCCCATATCCCTCTGTACCCATCTTACCCGTGTAACTGTCCAAATGCTTTTTAAAAGACAAAATTGTACCCGCCTCTACTACTGCCTCTGGCAGCTCGTTCCAGACACTCACCACCCTTTGAGTGAAAAAATTGCCCCTCTGGACCCTTTTGTATCTCTCCCCTCTCACCTTAAATCTATGTCCCCTCGTTATAGACTCCCCTACCTTTGGGAAAAGATTTTGACTATCTACCTTATCTATGCCCCTCATTATTTTATAGACTTCTATAAGATCACCCCTAAACCTCCTACTCTCCAGGGAAAAAAGTCCCAGTCTATCTAACCTCTCCCTATAAGTCAAACCATCAAGTCCCGGCAGCATCCTAGTAAATCTTTTCTGCACTCTTTCTAGTTTAATAATATCCTTTCTATAATAGGGTGACCAGAACTGTACACAGTATTCCAAGTGTGGCCTAACTAATGTCTTGTACAACTTCAACAAGACATCCCAACTCCTGTATTCAATGTTCTGACCAATGAAACCAAGCAAGCTGAATGCCTTCTTCACCACCCTATCCACCTGTGACTCCACTTTCAAGGAGCTATGAACCTGTACTCAGAGATCTCTTTGTTCTATAACTCTCCCCAACGCCCTACCATTAACGGAGTAGGTCCTGGCCCGATTCGATCTCCCAAAATGCATCACCTCACATTTATCTAAATTCACCTAATCTATCAATATCACTTTGTAATTTTATGTTTTCATCTACACTGCTTACAATGCCACCAATCTTTGGGTCATCAGCAAACTGAGATATGAGACTTTCTATGCCTTCATCTAAGTCGTTAATAAATATTGTGAATAATTGAGGCCCCAAGACAGATCCCTGCGGGACTCCACTAGTCACATCCTGCCAATGTGAGTACCTTCCCATTATCCCTACTTTCTCTCCGCACAATGCCTAAAATTCCATCTCCTCCGTACCCTTTGATGGGGCAACAAAATCTTGTTTCAATTCAGATTTTTCTTCACATCTTGCATATCCAACTATCAGTTACTATCTCGCCTCTAATGGCTTCATCATCAGCCATCCTGTATGACATTTTTGGCATCGCCATTACTCGGACCTCAAACGGAACTCCCACATCCTCACCACAGCAAAAGCTGCTTCCACAGAATGTTTGGCACAAAAGAGAAAACCAAACTGTTCTCTCCTGGACAACACAACGCTCCATAAACTCAAAATTGGTCTGAGATTTGAAGACTTCTCCCATATCTGGCTCTTCTATTCTCCTTGCACTCACAGACAAATGAGAAACATTTTGTGATCCCTCTCATACCTCCAATCTATTACAAACTTTCTCAATTTTATCAATACGACCAGAGTGAATGCTGCTCTGAACTATCTTCACATTTATTCCAACAAGCTCTCCCTCCTCCTGACAGTCTCACCATGTTGAAGTCAAGACTCATCACACCATCTCCTACTCCAATTTATTTTCCCAGAACCTCAAAACTGGGTAACGCTACCTCCCCCAATCTTCCTCTTTCACTACAGACCTTGAAGGCCCAAATGTGGCATCAGCTAACCACTACCTGATTTCTCCGAACTTCATTTCTTCTCAACTTGAATACTTCATCTGAGTTTCAAATTGAAAGAAAAAGCATATAAGCATGATAGAGGAACCAGCACTTTGATAGGATTGTAGTACAGACCCCCAAATAGTCAACGGGAAATTGAGGAGCAAATATGTAAGGAGATTACAGACAGCTGCAAGAAAAATAGGGTGGTAATAGTAGGGGACTTTAACTTTCCCAACATTGACTGGGACAGCCATAGAATTAGGGGCTTGGATGGAGAGAAATTTGTTGAGTGTATTCAGGAGGAATTTCTCATTCAGTATGTGGATGGCCCGAATGGAGAGGGGGCAAAACTTGACCTCCTCTTAGGAAATAAGGAAGGGCAGGTGACAGAAGTGTTAGTGAGGGATCACTTTGGGACCAGTGATCATAATTCCATTAGTTTTAAGATAGCTATGGAGAATGATAGGTCTGGCCCAAAAGTTAAAATTCTAAATTGGGGAAAGGCCAATTTTGATGGTATTAGACAGGAACTTTCAGAAGTTGATTGGGAGAGTCTGTTGGCAGGCAAAGGGACGTCTGGTAAGTGGGAGGCCTTCAAAAGTGTGTTAACCAGGGTTCAGGGTAAGCACATTCCTTATAAAGTGAAGGGCAAGGCTGGTAGAAGTAGGGAACCTTGGATGACTCGGGGGATTGAGGCCCTAGTCAAAAAGAAGAAGGAGGCATATGACATGCATAGACAGCTGGGATCAAGTGGATCCCTTGAAGAGTATAGTGATTGCCGGAGTAGAGTTAAGAGAGAAATCAGGAGGGCAAAAAGGGGACATGAGATTGCTTTGGCAGATAAGGCAAAGGAGAATCCAAAGAGCTTCTACAAATACATAAAGGGCAAAAGAGTAACTAGGGAGAGAGTAGGGCCTCTTAAGGATCAACAAGGTCATCTATGTGCGGAACCACAAGAGATGGGTGAGATCCTAAATGAATATTTCGCATCGGTATTTACGGTTGAGAAAGGCATGGATGTTAGGGAACTTGGGGAAATAAATAGTGATGTCTTGAGGAGTGTACATATTACAGAGAGGGAGGTGCTGGAAGTCTTAACGCGTATCAAGGCAGATAAATCTCTGGGACCTGATGAAATATATCCCAGGACGTTATGGAAGGTTAGGGAGGAAATTGCGGGTCCCCTAGCAGAGATATTTGAATCATCGACAGCTACAGGTGAGGTGCCTGAAGATTGGAGGGTAGCAAATGTTGTGCCTTTGTTTAAGGGCGGCAGGGAAAAGCCTGGGAACGACAGACCGGTGAGCCTGACATCTGTAGTGGGTAAGTTGTTAGAGGGTATTCTGAGAGACAGGATCGACAGGCATTTGGAGAAGCAGGGACTGATTAGGAACAGTCAGCATGGTTTTGTGAGAGGAAAATCATGTCTCACAAATTTGATTGAGTTTTTTGAAGGGGTAACCAAGAAGATAGATGAGGGCTGTGCAGTAGACGTGGTCTACATGGACTTCAGCAAAGCCTTTGACAAGGTACCACATGGTAGCTTGTTACATAAGGTTAAATCTCACAGGATCTAAGGTGAGGTAGCCAATTGGATACAAAATTGGATTGACGACAGAAGACAGAGGTTGGTTGTAGAGGGTTGTTTTTCAAACTGGAGGCCTGTGACCAGCGGTGTGCCTCAGGGATCGGTGCTGGGTCCGCTGTTATTTGTTATTTATATTAATGATTTGGATGAGAATTTAGGAGGCATGGTTAGTAAGTTTGCATATGACACCAAGATTGGTGGCACTGTGGACAGTGAAGAAGGTTATCTCGGATTGCAACGGGATCTTGATAAATTGGGCCAGTGGGCCGATGAATGGCAGATGGAGTTTAATTTAGATAAATGTGAGGTGATGCATTTTGGTAGATCGAATCGGGCCAGGACCTACTCCGTTAATGGTAGGGCGTTGGGGAAAGTTATAGAACAAAGATCTGGGAGTACAGGTTCATAGCTCCTTGAAAGTGGACTCACAGGTGGATAACGTGGTGAAGAAGGCATTCAGCATGCTTGGTTTCATTGGTCAGAACATTGAATACAGGAGTTGGGATGTCTTGTTGAAGTTGTTCAAGACATTAGTAAGGCCACACTTGGAATACTGTGTACAGTTCTGGTCACCCTATTATGGAAAGGATATTATTAAACTAGAAAGAGTGCAGAAAAGATTTACTGCGATGCTACCGGGACTTGATGGTTTGACTTATAGGGAGAGGTTGGATAGACCGAGACTTTTTTCCCTGGAGAGTAGGAGGTTTAGGGGTGATCTTAGAGGTTTATAAAATAATGAGGGGCATAGATAAGGTAGATAGGCAAAATCTTTTCCCAAAGGTAGGGGAGTCTATAACAAGGGGGCATAGATTTAAGGTGAGAGGGGAGAGATACAAAAGGGTCCAGAGGGGAAATGTTTTCACTCAAAGGGTGGTGAGTGTCTGGAACGAGCTGCCAGAGGCAGTAGTGGAGGCGGGTACAATTTTGTCTTTTAAAAAGCATTTGGACAGTTACATGGGTAAGATGGGTATAGAGGGATATGGGCCAAGTGCAGGCAATTGGGACTAGCTCAGTGGTACCAACTGGGCGACATGGACATGTTGGGCCGAAGGGCCTGTTTCCATGTTGTAAACTTCTATGATTCTATGATTTGTAAAGTCTACCAATGCCCAAAGCAAAGTGGTACAAGAGACAGTGATTTTCCACAAGGGATACTTGGACAGCACTATTCTTCGACATCTCAGTGATTTGGCTTGTAGTGATACACTCAGTTTGGTTTTGGTTATGCTGGAAGCAGACAGCTTACGTTTGACAACTAGAAAGGTTTTTTAAAAAAGTAATCTTTAAAATCAAAAGTCATTCAACAGCTACAGAACATCTTGCAATAATGTTAAGTGTCATTACACAAAACATTCTGGGCAGTCAACCTGAACCAAAATGAGCTTGCAATTACACACCAGTCCAATGCTTCATAAACTGAGCAGAGACCAGCAAATTATGCTGGTTTGTTCTCCTTTTGGCCACTTTGGAAACAAATCAGTGGTTATGCTGCAATCTGGGCCGAAGTTTCAGATCATAGTAAGTACAGCACAGGAGGCAGCCATTCGGCCCCTCGTGCCTGTGCCGGCTCTTTGAAAGAGCTATCCAATTAGTCAAATTCCCCTGCTCTTTCCCCATACCCTGTAAACTTTTTCCCTTCAAGTCATAGAAAATTTACAGCACAGAAGGAGGCCATTCAGCCCATCGTGTCCGCGCTGGCTGAGAAACGATCCACCCAGCCTAATCCCACTTACCTGCATTTGGTCCATAGCCGTGCAGGTCACTGCTCTTCAGGTGCACATCTAAGTATTTTTTTTAAATCATAGAATAGAATCATAGAAGTTAACAACATGGAAACAGGCCCTTCGGCCCAACATGTCCATGTCGCCCAGATTATACCACTAAGTAGTCCCAATTGCCTGCACTTGGCCCATATCCCTCTGTACCCATCTTACCCATGTAACTGTCCAAATGCTTTTTAAAAGACAAAATTGTACCCGCCTCTACTACTGCCTCTGGCAGCTCGTTCCAGACACTCACCACCCTTTGAGTGAAAAAATTGCCCCTCTGGACCCTTTTGTATCTCTCCCCTCTCACCTTAAATCTATGCCCCCTCGTTATAGACTCCCCTACCTTTGGGAAAAGATTTTGACTATCGACCTTATCTATGCCCCTCATTATTTTATAAACTTCTATAAGATCACCCCTAAACCTCCTACTCTCCAGGGAAAAAAGTCTCAGTCTATCCAACCTCTCCCTATAAGTCAAACCATCAAGTCCCGGTAGCATCGCAGTAAATCTTTTCTGCACGCTTTCTAGTTTAATAATATCCTTTCTATAATAGGGTGACCAGAACTGTACACAGTACTCCAAGTGTGGCCTCACCAATGCCCTGTACAACTTCAACAAGACATCCCAACACCTGCATTCAATGTTCTGACCAATGAAACCAAGCATGCTGAATGCCTTCTTCACCACCCTATCCACCTGTGACTCCACTTTCAAGGAGCTATGAACCTGTACTCCCAGATCTCTTTGTTCTATAACTCTCCCCAACGTCCTACCATTAACGGAGTAGGTCCTGGCCCGATTCGATCTACCAAAATGCATCACCTCGCATTTATCTAAATTAAACTCCATCTGCCATTCATCGGCCCACTGGCCCAATTTATCAAGATCCCGTTGCAATCCGAGATAACCTTCTTCACTGTCCACAATGTGGAGATGCCGGTGATGGACTGGGGTTGACAATTGTAAACAATTTTACAACACCAAGTTATAGTCCAGCAATTTTATTTTAAATTCACAAGCTTTCGGAGATTTTCTCCTTCCTCAGGCAAATGTTTCAAGATCTCCTTGAAGCCTACGCATTTATACATATTGAACAATAATAAATGGTGTTTACAGACTGCCTCTGCAACTGCCCGTTGCCAAGGCAATCACCGTGTTCAGACAGAGAGGTGTTACCTGCAGAACCTCCGAATACACATTCAATAAAAAAACAAACAGGGAAAAAAAAACAGAGAAAAAAAAACACAGAGAGAGGCAGAAACATCCGGAAGGCAGAGAGAGCCAGCAAATGACCCATTATATTAAAAACAGATAACATTTGTTCGCTGGTGGGGTAACGTGTAGCGTGACATGAACCCAAGATCCCGGTTGAGGCCGTCCTCATGGGTGCGGAACTCTCTGGATACATCGAGGGCATCCTGAAACCCATCGTACAGGGAACCCCCAGCTTCTGTCGTGACACTACAGACTTCCTACAAAAACTCAGTACCCACGGACCAGTTGAACCAGGAACACTTCTCACCACGATGGACGTCTCGGCACTATACACCAGTATCCCCCACGATGACGGCATCGCTGCGACAGCATCAATACTCAACACCAACAACAGCCAATCTCCGGAAGCCATCCTACAACTCATCCGCTTCATCCTGGATCACAATGTCTTCACCTTCGATAACCAGTTCTTTACCCAAACACACGGAACAGCCATGGGGACCAAATTCGCACCCCAATACGCCAACATTTTCATGCACAAGTTCGAGCAGGACTTCTTCACTGCACAAGACCTCCAACCAACACTATACACCAGATACATCGACGACATTTTCTTTCTATGGACCCACGGCAAGGAATCACTAAAGAGACTACACGATAACATCAACAAGTTCCATCCCACCATCAAGCTCACCATGGACTACTCCTCAGAATCAGTTTCTTTCTTGGACACACGAATCTCCATCAAAGACGGGCACCTCAGCACCTCACTCTACCGCAAGCCCACGGACAACCTCACGATGCTCCACTTTTCCAGCTTCCACCCTAACCACGTCAAAGAGGCCATCCCCTATGGACAGGCCCTGCGAATACACAGGGTCTGCTCAGACGAGGAGGAACGCGATGGACACCTACAGACGCTGAAAGACGCCCTAGTAAGAACGGGATATGACGCTCGACTCATCGATCGACAGTTCCGACGGGCCACAGCAAAAAATCGCATAGACCTCCTCAGGAGACTAACACGGGACGCAACCAACAGAGTACCCTTTGTCGTCCAGTACTTCCCCGGAGCGGAGAAACTACGCCATGTTCTCCGCAGCCTTCAACATGTCATCAATGAGGACAAACACCTCGCTATGGCCATCCCCACACCTCCACTACTCGCCTTTAAACAGCCACCCAACCTCAAACAGACCATCGTTCGCAGCAAACTACCTAGCTTTCAAGAGAACAGCGTCCACGACGCCACACAACCCTGCCACGGTAACCTCTGCAAGACATGCCAGATCATCGACACAGATACCACCATCACACGAGATGACACCACCCACCAGGTGCATGGTTCATACTCCTGTGACTCAGCCAACGTTGTCTACCTCATACGTTGCAGGAAAGGATGCCCCAGAGCATGGTACATTGGCGAGACCATGCAGACGCTGCGACAACGGATGAACGGACACCGCGCAACAATCGCCAAACAGGAGGGTTCCCTCCCAGTCGGGGAACACTTCAGCAGTCATGGACATTCATCCACCGACCTTCGGGTAAGCGTACTCCAAGGCGGCCTTCGAGACACACGACAACGCAAAATCGTCGAGCAGAAATTGATAGCCAAGTTCCGCACCCATGAGGACGGCCTCAACCGGGATCTTGGGTTCATGTCACGCTACACGTTACCCCACCAGCGAACAAATGTTATCTGTTTTTAATATAATGGGTCATTTGCTGGCTCTCTCTGCCTTCCGGATGTTTCTGCCTCTCTCTGTGTTTTTTTTTCTCTGTTTTTTTTTCCCTGTTTGTTTTTTTATTGAATGTGTATTCGGAGGTTCTGCAGGTAACACCTCTCTGTCTGAACACGGTGATTGCCTTGGCAACGGGCAGTTGCAGAGGCAGTCTGTAAACACCATTTATTATTGTTCAATATGTATAAATGCGTAGGCTTCAAGGAGATCTTGAAACATTTGCCTGAGGAAGGAGAAAATCTCCGAAAGCTTGTGAATTTAAAATAAAATTGCTGGACTATAACTTGGTGTTGTAAAATTGTTTACAACTGTCCACAATGCCACCAATCTTCAGTTGACGGTTTCTGCCTCGACCACCCTCTCAGGCAGTGAGATCCAGACCCCCACCACCCTCTGGGTGAAAATTTCTTCCCACATTTCCAATCTAATTCTTCTACAAATCACTTTAAATCTCTGCCCCCTGGTTATTGACCTCTCTGCTAAGGGAACTAGGTCCTTCCTATTCACTCTATCTCGACCCCTCATAATTTTGTACACCCCTATCAAATCACCCCTCGGCCTCCTCTGTTCCAAGGAAAACAACACCAGCCTATCCAATCTGTCATAATAGCTAAAATTCTCCAGTCCTGGCAACATCCTTGTAAATCTCCTCTGCACCCTCTCCAGTACAATTACATCCTTCCTGTAATGTGGTGACCAGAACTGTGCGCAGTACTCAAGCTGTGGCCTAACAAGCGTTTTAAACAGTTCCAGCATAACATCCCTGCTTTTATATTCTATGCCTCAGCTAATAAAGGAAAGTATTCCATACGCCTTCTTAACCACCTTATCTATCAGTCCTGCTATCTTCAGGAATCTAACCGAACCCTAACCCTCTGCACCTCTCACTATCCTCCAATTTATTCTGTATTCCTTTGCCTTGTTTGCTCTCCCAAATGCATTACCTCACACGTCTCCGGAGTGAATTCCATTTGCCACTTTTCTGCCCATCTGACGAGTCCATTGATATTTTCCTGCAGTCGACAACTTTCCTCCTCACTATCAACCACACGGCCTATCGTTGCGTCATCTGCAAATTTCTTAATCATGCCCCCTATGTTTAAGTCCAAATCGTTAATGTATAGCACAAAAAGCAAAGGACCTCGTAGCGAGCTATGCGGCACCCCATGGAAACAGCCTTCCAGTCGCAAAAACATCAGTTCACCATTACCCTTTGCTTCCTGCCACTGAGCCAATTTTGGATCCAATTTGCCACATTCCCTTGGATCCCATGGGCCTTTACTTTTTTGACAAATCAGCCATGTGGGACTTTGTCAAAAGCCTTGCTAAAATCCATGTAGTCTACATCAATTGCACGACCCTCATCAATCCTCCTTGTCACCGCCTCAAAAAATTCAATCAAGTTAGTCAGACACGAGCTCCCCATAACAAATCTGTGCTGACTGTCCTTGATTAGTCCATGCCTTTCTAAGTGACTGTTTATCCTGTCCCTCAGAATTGATTCCAATAATTTGCCTACCACCGAGGTTAGGCTGACTGACATCTAATTACTCGGTCTATCCTTCGCTCCGTTTTTAAACATAGGGACAGGAGTTGGCCATTCAGCCCCTCGTGCATGCTCCGCCATTTGATAAGATCATGGCTGATCTGTGATCGAGCTCCATATACCTGCCTTTGGCCCATATCCCTTAATACCTTTGGTTGCCAAAAAGCTATCCATCTCACATTTAAATTTAGCAATTGAGCTAGTATCAATTGCTGTTTGTGGAAGAGTTCCAAACTTGTACAACCCTTTGTGTGAAGAAATGTTTTCTAATCTCACTCCTGAAAGGTCTGGCTCTAATTTTTAGACTGTGCCAACTACTCCGAGAATCCCCAACCAGCGGAAATAGTTTCTCTCTATCCACCCTATCCGTTCCCCTTAATATCTTATAAACTTCAATCAGATCACCCCTTAACCTTTGAAACTCAAGAGAATACAACCCCAATTTGTGTAACCTCTCCTCGTAACTTAATCCTTGAAGTCCTGGTATCATTCTAGTAAACCTACGCTGCACTCCCTCCAAGGCCAATATGTCCTTCCCAAGGTGCGGTGCCCAGAACTGCTCACAGTACACCAGGTGCGGTCTAACCAGGATTTTGTATAGCTGCAACATAACTTCTGTCCCCTTGTACTCTAGTCCTCCAGCATTCCATTAACCTTATTGATTATTTTCTGCACCTGTTCATGACATTTCAATGATCTATGTACCTGGACCCCTAAGTCCCTTTGGACATCCACAGTTTTTAAACTTTTTACCATTTAGAAAGTACCCTGTTCTATCCTTTTTTGATCCAAAGTGGATGACCTCACATTTGTCTACATTGAATTCCATCTGCCACAGTTTTGCCCATTCACCTAAACTATCAATATCCCTTTGTAATTTTATGTTTTCATCTACACTGCTTACAATGCCACCAATCTTTGTGCCATCGGCAAACTTAGATATGAGACTTTCGATGCCTTCATCTAAGTCGTTAATAAATATTGTGAATAATTGAGGCCCCCAAGACAGATCCCTGCGGGACTCCACGAGTCACATCCTGCCAATGTGAGTACCTACCCATTATCGTCACTCTCTGTCGCCTTTCGCTCGGCCAGCTTCCTAACCAAGTCCGTACTTTTCTCTCGACTTCATGGGCTTCTAACTTAGCTAACAGTCTCTTATCAAATGCCTTCTGGAAGTCCATATAAATAACATCCATTGACATTCCCCTGTCCACTACTTTAGTCACCTCTTCAAAAAATTCAATCAGGTTTGTCAGGCACGACCTACCTTTCACAAATCCATGCTGGCTCTCCCTGATTAACTGAAAATTCTTGAGGTGTTCAGTCACCCTTTCCTTAATTATAGACTCCAGCAATTTCCCCACAACAGATGTTCGGCTAACTGGTCTATAATTCCCTGGTTTCCCTCTCTCTCCTTTCTTAAAAAGCGGAGTGACATGTGCAATTTTCCAATCCAAAGGGACAGTTCCTGAATCGAGAGAACTTTGAAAGATTATAGTTAGGGCATCCGCAATGTGCTCACCTACTTCCTTTAAAACCCTGGGATGGAAACCATCTGGTCCTGGGGATTTGTCACTCTTCAGTGCTATTATTTTCTTCATTACTGTTGCTTTACTTATGTTAATTTTATCGAGTCCCTGTCCCCGATTCAATATAGGTTTTCTTGGAATTTCTGGCATGCTATCCTCTTTTTCGACTGTAAATACTGACGCAAAGTAATTATCCAACATGTCCCCCATTTCCCCATTGTCAATGACAATATCCCCACTTTCAGTTTTTAAGGGGCCAACACTGCTCCTGACCACCCTCTTTTTCCTAATATAACTATAAAAGTTCTTCGTATTGGTTTTGATATCCCTTGCAAGTTTCTTTTCATACTCTCTTTTTGTAGCTCTTACTATCTGTTTTGTGACCCTTTGTTGATCTTTGTATCTTTCCCATTCGCCAGCATCTGTGCCATTTTTTGCCTTTTTGTATGCCCTTTCCTTATGTCTGATACTGTCCCTTACCTCTTTAGTTGTCCATGGCTGTTTTTCTTGGCAAGTAGAGTTCTTGCCCCTCAGGGGTAGAAACCGATTCGGTATCTCGTTAAATGTTTCTTTAAACATTTCCCACTGATCATCAGTCGTTTTACCCATTAACAGATTTGCCCAATTTACTGTGGACAGTCTCTGTCGCATCCCATTGAAGTTGGCCTTACCCAAGTCTAGAATCTCAGCAGCTGATTCACTTTTTTCCCTTTCAAACACTACATTGAACTCGATCATGTTATGATCGCTATTGGATAGATGTTCACGCACAGTTAAGCAGTTAACTAAATCTGGTTCATTACTCATTACGAAATCGAGTATGGCTTGCCCCCTTGTTGCCTCCAGGACATACTGCTGCAGAAAACTATCCCGGACACACTCAAGAAATTCACTACCTTTCTGACAGTTGCTAATCTGTTTTCCCCAATCTCTGTGAAGGTTAAAGTCTCCCATTAAGACCACTATGCCTTTCTTACACGCTTGTCTAATCTCTGCATTTATACAATCTAGCACTTCAGAGCTGCTGCCAGGGCTCCTATATACAACTCCCACTATAGTCTCAGATACTTTCCTATTTCTCAATTCAACCCATAAGGCCTCTGTTGGCTGTTTACCTCTCGTTATATCCCCCTTTATCATTGAAGTGATTTCATCTCTAATCACTAAGGCTACTCCTCCCCCTCTTCCATTTTCCCTATCTCTCCTGTAGACCTTATAACCCGGTATATTTAGTTCCCGATCCTGACCATCCTGCAGCCATGTCTCAGTAATAGCTATCATGTCATACCCTCCAATTTGAATTTGAACCTGTCGTTCATTTAATGTATTCCTTATACTCCGTGCATTTGTATATGGAACTCTAAGTTGGGCCACACACCCCAGCCTGACCTTCAGCTTTGATGCTGGGTTAATCGACTTACGCCTTCTAGTTTTCACATGATCTGTAGTGTCTAAAGTACACTCTCTTTCTGCTGCTCTATGCTTTTCCCTTTCACTTGTTCTTGAACAACTGTTTGTATTGTAAATTTCCCCTGGGTCTTCCCCTCTCTTGCTGCTCTCAACTTTACTCCCTTCTGACTCCCCGCTAAGGTTCCCATCCCCATGTCGCTCTAGTTTAAACCTTCCCCAACAGCACCAACAAACACCCTCGCGAGGACATTGGTCCTGGTCCTGGTCCTGCTCGGGTGTCCCCGTCTCGCTTGTACAGGTCCCACCTTCCCCAGAACCGGACCCAATGTCCCAGGAATCTAAATCCCTCCCTGCAGCCACGCATTCATCCGGTCTATTCTCCTATTCGTATACTCACTAGCACGTGGCAACGGTACAACATTAACAGTCCTCCAATCCTCCTGCACTACGCCTATATCCAGTGAAGTTTGGAAAATGATTGTTAAAGCCTCCGCTATTTATCCAATTCCCTTCTAAAAGTTACTATTGAATCTGCTTATTCCTCCCTTTCAGGCAGTGCATTCCAGACCATTACAACTCGCTGCATAAAAAAAGTGTTTCCTGACGGTATGCGGACAACACAGTGTGAATTGCTGAGAGTTTGCTAAGTGTGGAAGTTTAAGCGTTAATCTCTTTAAAATCTAGTGCATATCGCTATCAACTGTTTAAGTTCAATTTTAACGTTTAAATTTTTAAGTTTCTGTCAGGCTTCAGCAGAGAGAGCTGCTGTAGTAAGTTAATTGGTGAGCTAGATTAAACTGGTAGCTGAAGGTGGGGCAGGCCTGACTCATCTGAGTCACAAACTGTAGAAATACAGGGGCCTGTCAGTGCGACAGCACGGTGTGCGGACAACACAGTGTGAACTGCTGAGAGTTTGGTAAGTGTGGGAGTTCAGGGAAGGAGGTGCTGCTTTGCCTTGCTTTTCCTAACTTTTTCCCCAGAGCGGCGGTGGACCTGAGCATATAAGACTGAGATTGGGGATTAAAAGCAGCAGCAGACCTGCAACAAGAGAAATCTACTGTGCGACGTCACAGGTGAGGCAGGAGAGTCCGAGAGGTGAGCACAGTATAAAAGGAGAGACCAAAAGCGGGAGGAGAGTCTGAGATTCTAAGGCAAGTCATGGCAGCACAGCTCGCACCCGTGATATGCTCCTCCTGCACTATGTGGGAAGTCATGGACACTACCAGTGTCCCTGGCGACCATGTGTGCGGGAAGTGTGTCCAGCTGCAGCTCCTGACTAACCGTATTTCGGAGCTGGAGCTGCGGGTGGATTCACTGTGGAGCATCCGTGATGCTGAGACTATCGTGGATAGCACGTTCAGTGAGGTGGTCACACCGCAGGTAAAGATTACGCAGGCAGAAAGGAAATGGGTGACCGCCAGGCAGAGTAAAAGGACGAGGCAGGTAGAGCAGGAGTCCCCTGGGGCCATCTCCCTCTCAAACAGATGTACCGCTTTGGATACTGTTGGGGGAGATGGCTCATCAGGGGGAAGCAGCAAGAGCCAAGTTCAGGACACCATGGGTGGCTCTGCTGCACAGGAGGGGAGGAAGAAGAGTGGCAGGGCTATAGTGATCGGGGATTCAATTGTAAGGGGAACAGATTGGGGTTTCTGCGGCCGCAAACGTGACTCCAGGATGGTATGTTGCCTCCCTGGTGCTAGGGTCAAGGATGTCACGGAGCGGCTGCAGGACATTCTGGAGGGGGAGGGTGAACAGCCAGTAGTCGTGGTCCATATTGGTACCAACGACATAGGTAAAAAAAAGGGATGAGGTCCT
Organism: Heptranchias perlo; assembly: GCF_035084215.1. Classification (NCBI taxonomy): domain Eukaryota; kingdom Metazoa; phylum Chordata; class Chondrichthyes; order Hexanchiformes; family Hexanchidae; genus Heptranchias; species Heptranchias perlo. The sequence goes on along the minus strand of NC_090334.1, from coordinate 86,636,394 downwards.
GCAAGGCGAATTTAAGGAGTTAGGAGATAAATTGAAAAGCAGGACTTCAAAGGTAGTGATCTCAGGATTACTACCAGTGCCACGTGCTGGTGAGTATAGGAACAGGAGAATAGACAGGATGAATGCGTGGCTGCAGGGATGGTGTAGGAGGGAGGGATTTAGATTCCGAGGACATTGGGACCTGTACAAGCGGGACGGGTTACACCCGAGCAGGACTGGGACCAATGTCCTCGCGAGGGTGTTTGCTGGTGCTGTTGGGGAAGGTTTAAACTAGAGTGGCAGGGGGATGGGAACCTGAGCAGGGAGTCAGAAGGGAGTAAAGTTGAGAGCAGCAAGAGAGGGGAAGACCCAGGGGAAATTTACAATACAAATAGTACAAACAGTTGTTCAAGAACAAGTGAAAGGGAAAAGCGTAGAGCAGCAGAAAGAAAGTGTACTTTAGGCACGACAGATAAAATAAAAACTAGAAGGCGTAAGGCGATTAACCCAGCATCAAAGCTGAAGGTCAGGCTAGGGTGTGTGGCCCAACTAAGAGTTCTATATACAAATGCACGGAGTATAAGGAATAAATTAAATGAACTACACGTTCAAATTCAAATTGGAGGGTATGACATGATAGCTATTACTGAGACATGGCTGCAGGATGGTCAGGATTGGGAACTAAACATACCAGGTTATAAGGTTGCCAGGAGAGATAGGGAAAATGGAAGAGGGGGAGGAGTAGCCTTAGTGATTAGAGATGAAATCACTTCAATGGTAAAGGGGGATATAACGAGAGGTAAGCAGCCAACAGAGACCTTATGGGTTGAATTGAGAAATAGGAAAGGATCTGAGACTGTAGTGGGAGTTGTGTATCGGAGCCCTGGCAGCAGCTCTGAAGTGCTAGATTGTATAAATGCAGAGATTAGACAAGCGTGTAAGAAAGGCATAGTGGTCTTAATGGGGGACTTTAACCTTCACATTGATTGGGAAAAGCAGACTAGCAAGGTCGTCTGTCAGAAAGGTAGTGAATTTCTTGAGTGTGTCTGGGATAGTTTTCTACAGCAGTATGTCATAGAAGTTTACAACATGGAAACAGGCCCTTCGGCCCAACATGTCCATGTCGCCCAGTTTATACCACTAAGCTGGTCCCAATTGCCTGCACTTGGCCCATATCCCTCTATACCCATCTTACCCATGTAACTGTCCAAATGCTTTTTAAAAGACAAAATTGTACCCGCCTCTACTACTGCCTCTGGCAGCTCGTTCCAGACACTCACCACCCTTTGAGTGAAAAAATTGCCCCTCTGGACCCTTTTGTATCTCTCCCCTCTCACCTTAAATCTATGCCCCCTCGTTATAGACTCCTCTACCTTTGGGAAAAGATTTTGACTATCTACCTTATCTATGCCCCTCATTATTTTATAGACTTCTATAAGATCACCCCTTAACCTCCTACTCTCCAGGGAAATAGAATCCTAGTCCTGGAGGCAACAAGGGGGCAAGCCATACTAGATTTAGTAATGAGTAATGAACCAGATTTAGTTAATGGCTTAACTGTGCGTGAACATCTATCCAATAGCGATCATAACATGATCGAGTTCAATATGACTTGAAAGGGAAAAAAGTGAATCAGCTGCTGAGATTCTAGACTTGGGTAAGGCCGACTTCAATGGGATGAGACAGAGACTGTCCACAGTAAACTGGGCAAATCTGTTAATGGGTAAAACGACTGATGATCAGTGGGAAATGTTTAAAGAAACATTTAACGAGATACAGAATCGGTTTATACCCCTGAGGGGCAAGAACTCTACTTGCCAAAAAAAACAGCCATGAACAACTGAAGAGGTAAGGGACAGTATAAGACATAAGGAAAGGGCATACAAAAAGGCAAAAAATGGCACAGATCCTGGCGAATGGGAAAGATACAAAGATCAACAAAGGGTCACAAAACAGATAGTAAGAGCTACAAAAAGAGAGTATGAAAAGAAACTCGCAAGGGATATCAAAACCAATACAAAGAACTTTTATAGTTATATTAGGAAAAAGAGGGTGGTCAGGAGCAGTGTTGGCCCCTTAAAAACTGAAAGTGGGGATATTGTCATTGACAATGGGGAAATGGGGGACATGTTGAACAATTACTTTGCGTCAGTATTTACAGCAGAAAGAGAGTATAGCATGCCGGAAATCCCAAGAAAACTAATATTGAATCGGGGACAGGGACTCGATAAAATTAACATAAGTAAAGCAACAGTAATGAAGAAAATAAGAGCACTAAAGAGTGACAAATCCCCAGGACCAGATGGTTTCCATCCCAGGGTTTTAAAGGAAGTAGGTGAGCACATTGCGGATGCCCTAACTATAATCTTTCAAAGTTCTCTAGATTCAGGAACTGTCCCTTTGGATTGGAAAATTGCACATATCACTCCGCTTTTTAAGAAAGGAGAGAGAGGGAAACCAGGGAATTATAGACCAGTTAGCCTAACATCTGTTGTGGGGAAAATGCTGGAGTCTATAATTAAGGATAGAGTGACTGAACACCCTGAGAATTTTCAGTTAATCAGTGAGAGCCAGCATGGATTTGTGAAAGGTAGGTCGTGCCTGACGAACCTGATTGAATTTTTTGAAGAGGTGACTAAAGTAGTGGACAGGGGAATGTCAATGGATGTTATTTATATGGACTTCCAGAAGGCATTTGATAAGGTCCCACATAAGAGACTGTTAGCTAAGTTAGAAGCCCATGGAATCGAGGGAAAAGTACGGACTTGGTTTGGAAGTTGGCCGAGCGAAAGGCGACAGAGAGTAGGGATAATGGGTAGGTACTCACATTGGCAGGATGTGACTAGTGGAGTCCCGCAGGGATCTGTCTTGGGGCCTCAATTATTCACAGTATTTATTAACGACTTAGATGAAGGCATAGAAAGTCTCATATCTAAGTTTGCCGATGACACAAAGATTGGTGGCATTCTAAGCAGTGTAGATGAAAACATAAAATTACAAAGCGACATTGATAGATTAGGTGAATGGGCAAAACTGTGGCAAATGGAATTCAATGTAGACAAATGTGAGGTCATCCACTTCGGATCAAAAAAGGATAGAACAGGGTACTTTCTAAATGGTAAAAAGTTAAAAACAGTGGATGTCCAAAGGGACTTAAGGGTTCAGGTACATAGATCATTGAAGTGTCATGAACAGGTGCAGAAAATGATCAAGGCGGCAAATGGAATGTTGTACTCTGCTCCTCCAGATTTCAAGGCCAAGGGGGTAGAAGTTATGCTGCAGCTCTCCAAAACCCTGGTTCGACCGCACCTGGAGTACTGTGAGCAGTTCTGGGCACTGCACCTTCGGAAGGACATATTGGCCTTGGAGGGAGTGCAGCGTAGGTTTACTGGAATGATACCCGGACTTCAAGGGTTAAGTTACGAGGAGAGATTACAGAAATTGGGGTTGTATTCTCTGGAGTTTCAAAGGTTAAGGGGTGATCTGATCGAAGTTTATAAGATATTAAGGGGAACGGATAGGGTGGATAGAGAGAAACTATTTCCGCTGGTTGGGGATTTTAGGAGTTGGGGGCACAGTCTAAAAATTAGAGCCAGACCTTTCAGGAGCGAGATTAGAAAACATTTCTACACACAAAGGGTTGTAGAAGTTTGGAACTCTCTTCCGCAAACGGCAATTGATACTAGCTCAATTGCTAAATTTAAATCTGAGATAGATAGCTTTTTGGCAACCAAAGGTATTAAGGGCTATGGGCCAAAGGCAGGAATATGGAGTTCGATCACAGATCAGCCATGATCTTATCAAATGGCAGAGCAGGCACGAGGGGCTGAGTGGCCTACTCCTGTTCCTATGTTCCTCATGTCACCTCTGGCTCCTTCGCCAATCACCTTAAATCTGTAAACAGTTTCTCGTTTACGCTGTCAAAACTGTTCAAGATTTTGAACACCTCTATCAAATCTCCCCTTAACCTTCTCTGTTCTCAGGAGAACAACCCCAGCTTCTCCAGTCTCTCCACTGGACATAACTGAAGTCCCTCATCCCTGGTACCATTCTAATGAATCTCTTCTGCACCCTCTCTCAGGCCTTGACACTTCCTAAAGTGTGGTGCCCAGAATTGAACACAATACTCCAGCTGAGGCCTAACCGGTGTTTATAAAGGTTCAGCATAACTTCCTTGCTTTTGTACTCTGCCACTATTAATAAAGCCAAGGATCCCATTTGCTTTAGCCTTCTCAACTTGTCCTTCCACCTTCAAAGATTTCTGTATGTACACCCCCAGGTGTCCCTGTTCCTGTACCCCCTTTAAAATTGTACCATTTAGTTTATATTGCCTCTCCTCATTCTTCCAAACAAAATGCATCACTTCACACTTCTCTGCATTAAATTTCATCTGCCATGCATCTGCCCATTTCACCAGTCTGTGTATGTCCTCCTGAAGTCTGTTACTATCTTCCACATTGTTTACTACATTTCAGAGTATAGTGCAATCTGCAAACTTTGAAATTATACCCTCTATACCCAAGTCCGGGTCATTAATATTTATCAAAAAGAGCAGTGGTCCTAATACTGACTCCTGGGAAACATTACTGTATACTTCCTCCAGTCTGAAAAACAACCGTTCACTACACTCTGCTTTCTGTCCCTAGCCAATTTTGTATCCATGCTGCCACTGTCCCTTCAATCCCATGGGTTTTCATTTTGCTAAAGTCTACTATGCGGTACTTTACCAAATGCTTTTTGAAAGTCCATATACACATCAACCGCACGACCCTCATCAACCCTCTCCGTTCACTTCATCAAAGAACTCAAAAGTTAGTCAAACACTATTTTCCTTGAACAAATCCATGCTGACTTTCATTTATTAGCCCATACTTGTCCAAGTGTCAATTTATTTTGTCCCAGATTACTGCCTCAAAGATTCCCCACCACCAACATTAGGCTGACTGGCCTGTAATTGCCTGGTTATCCCTCTCCCCTTTTTTGATCAGTCAGTGCTTTCTGATGCACAGAACTCTACCTAACCTGACTGCAACCAGCTGTTAGCATGGACACAACAGCTCCCATACAAACAGGATTTGAGTTCCAATCTGACTTTATGGAAAATTTCTGGCCAGTATGTCATTTTACTGCCCTGGGGCATGCAATCTTCAGTCTCGCTACTTGTCTCGGTAAATAATGCACTGGGGCAACAGAGGGAGCTGCTCAGAAACTTTCTTCTAAAAAGGTAAATCTCTACAACTCAATTGATGCTGAAAGAGTAACTGCTTACCAAAGAAACATCGAGGGCTCCCAGAAGGCGCCAGAGATCACAGGCAGTGTTAATTCCAACCAGAAGGATCACAAAGATTCCAACAAACTTCACCCCAAGTGCTCCGGCAAGATTAACTCCGGTCAGCATCAGCCATTGCCACCAAGACAGAGAGAAAGGCCTAGCAACAAAAGGTTAGAGACAACAGGTATGGGAGCATGAACATTACAATGGTGATTGACTTCAGCACTCGATCCAAAGAATACATAATAGGCCCACCCACATTAAGAAAACATAGAATAACTCTTGCATCAGAACAAACACTACCCAGCATAAGTCATTTATCATTGCCTCTTGTACATAAATCATAGAATGATACAGCACAGAAGGCGGCCATTCGGCCCATCGTGCCTGTGCTGGCTCATTGAAAGAGTTATCCAATTAGTCCCACTCCCCTGCCCTTTCCCCACAGCCCTGCAAATTTCTCTCCTTCAATTATTTATCCAATTCTCTTTTGAAAGTTGCAATTAAATCTGCTTCCACCACCATTTCACACAGTGCATTACAGATCATAGGAACATAGGAATAGCAGTGGGCCATTTAGCCCCTTGAGCCTGTTCCGCCATTCAGTGAGATCATGGATGATCTGACCTAACTCCATATACCCGCCATAGTCCCATAGCTCTTAGATTTTTGTTAACCAAAAGGTACTATCAATCTCAGATCTAAAAATAACTGAGCTCGCATCAACTGCCGTTTGTGGAAGAGAATTCCAAACTTCTACCACCCTTTGCGTGTAGGAGTATTTCCTAACTTCACTCCTGAAAGTCCTGGCTCTAATTTTTAGGCTATGTCCCCTCGTCCTGGACTCCCCAACCAGTAGAAATAGTTTCTCTCTATCTGCCCTATCAGTTCCCCTTAATATCTTGAAAACTTTGATCAAATCACCCCATAATCTTCTAAATTCCAGGGAATATAACCCTAGTTAGTGCGATCTCTCCTCGCAATTTAACCCTTGTAGCCCAGGTATCATTTTAGTAAATCTACGCTGCACTCCCTCCAAGGCCAATATATCCTTCCAAAGGTGCAGTACCCAGAACTGAACACAGTATTCCAGATATAGTCGAACCAGGGCTTTGTAGATCATAACAACTTGCTGCGTAAAACAATTTCTCCACATCTCCCCTCTGGTTCTTTTGCCAATTACCTTAAATCTGTGTCCTCTGGTTACCGACCCTTCTGCCACTGGAAACAGTTTCTCTTTATTTACATTATCAAAACCCTTCATGATTTTGAACAGCCCTATTAAATCTCCACTTAACCTTCTCGGCTCTAAGGAGAACAACCCCAGCTTCTCTAATCTCTCCACGTAACTGAATTCCAGCATCCCTGGTACCATTCCAGTAAATCTCCTCTGCACCCTCTCCAAGGCCTTGACATCCTTCCTAAAGTATGGTGCCCAGAATGGGACAATACTCCAGCTGGGGCCTAACCAGTGTTTTATATAAAGGTTCAGCATAACGCTGATGCTTTTGTACCCTCTGCCTCCATTTATAAGGCCAAGGATCCCATCCGCTTTTTGTGACAGCCTTCTCAACTGGTTCTGCCAACAACTTGTGATGATATAGCAACTTTAACATCGTAAAGCATCCCAAGACACGTCACAGGAGCGATTGTCAAACAAAATTTGACACCGGAGCCACATATGGAGATATCAGGACAGGTGACTAAAAGCTTGGTCAAAAAGGAGCGTCTTAAAAGGAGGAGCGCGCTAAAGAGGCGGAGAGGTTTAGGAAGGGAATTCCAGAGCTTAGGGCCCAGGCAGCTAAAGGCATGGCCACCAATGGTGGAGCGATTAAATCAGGGATGCGCAAAAGGTAAGAATTGGAGGAGCGCAGAGATCCCAGAAGGTTGTAGGGCTGGAGGAGGTTACAGAGACAGGGAGGGGCAAGGCCATGGAGGGATTTGAAAACAAAGAAGAGAATTTTAATAACTGAGATGTTACCGGACCCGGAGCCAATGTAGGTCAGCGAGAAAAGGGGTGATGGGTGAACTGGACATGAGGCGTGTTAAGATTTGTGTACGTACACCCCCAGGTCTGCGTTCCAGCATCCCTTTTAAAATTGTACACAGAATTGCATAGAGTGCACAGCACAGAAACACGCCATTCAGCCCAACAGGTCCATGCAGGTGTTTATGCTTCACACAAGCCTCCTCCCTCCCGACTTCATCTAACCCTATCAGCACATCCTTCTATTCCTACTTCCCTCACGTGTTTATCAAACTTCCCCTTAAATGTATCTATGCTAGTCGCCTCAACTATTCCTTGTTGTAGCGAGTTCCATATTCTAACCATTCTCTGGATAAAGATAGTCTATATTGTCAATCTTCATTCTTCCTACCAAAATCCATCACTTGACACTTCTCTGCGTTAAATTTCATCTGCCATGTGTCTGTCCATTTCGCCAGTCTGTCTATATCCTCCTGATGTCTATTATTCTCCTCACTGTTAACTACATTTCCGAGTTTCGTATCATCTGCAAATTTGAAATTATGCCCTGTGTATCCAAGTCCAGATCATTAATATATATCAAAGATCAGGGGTACCGACCTCTGGGGGACACCACTGTATCGTTCCCTCCAACCGTTCACCACTACTCTCTGCTTTCCGTTCCTTAGCAAATTTTATGTCCACGCTGCCACTATCCCTTCAATCCCATGGGCTTCAATTTTGCAGTACTTATCAAACACCTTTTGAAAGTCCATATACACAACATCAACCGCACTCTAATCATCAGCCCTCTGTTACTTCAAAGAACTCAATCAAGTTAGTCAAACATGATTTTCCTTTAACAAATCTGAGCGGGCTGTGATTTATCAACCCACATTTGTCCAAGTGACAGTTAATTTTGTCTCTGATTATTGTTTCTGTTTCCCCCCCTCCACAGATTTTAGGCTGACTGGCCTGCAGTTGCTGGGTTTGACTCTCACCCACTTTTTGAACAGGAGTGTAACATTTTCAATCCTCCAGTCCTCTGGCACCACTCCCATATCTAAAAGGAGGATTGGAATATTGGAATATTGTGGCCAGAGCCTCTGCAATTTCCACCCTTACTTCCCTCGGATGCATCCCACCTGGACGGGGTGACTTTTCCACTTTGAGCACTGCCAATCTTCAAGTACCTCCTCTTTATTTTTATCCTCTCCAACTTCTCTACTACCTCCTCCTTTACTGCTACATTGCAGCATCCTCCTGCGCTATGTGGGAAGTCATGGACACTGCTGGTGTCCCTGGCGACCATGTGTGTCCAGCTGCAGCTACTGACTAACCGTATTTCGGAGCTGGAGCTGCGGGTGGATTCACTGTGGAGCATCCGTGATGCTGAGACTATCGTGGATAGCACGTTCAGTGAGATGGTCACACCGCAGGTAAAGATTACGCAGGCAGAAAGGAAATGGGTGACCGCCAAGCAGAGTAAAAGGACTAGGCAAGTAGAGCAGGAGTCCCCTGAGGCCATCTCCCTCTCAAACAGATATACCGCTCTGGATATTGTTGGGGGCGATAGCTTATCAGGGGAATGCAGCAAGAGCCAAGACTGTGGCACCACGAGTGAGTCAGCTGCACAGGAAGGGAGGAAAAAGAATGGGAGAGCAATAGTGTAGGGGATTCTATTGTAAAGGGAACAGATAGGTGCCTCCATGGCCACAGACATAACTCCAGGATGGTAAGTTGCCTCCCTGGCGCTAGGGTCAAGGATGTCACGGAGCGGCTGTAGGACATCCTGAAGGGGGAGGGTGAACAGCCAGAGGTCGTGGTCCATATCGGTACCAACGACATCGGTAAAAAAAGGGATGAGTTCCTGCAAGCAGAATATAGGGAGTTAGGAAATGAATTAAAAAGCAGGACCTCTATGGTAGTAATCTCAGGATTACTCCCAGTGCCAAGTGCTAACGAGGGCAGAAATAGGAGAATAGGCCAGCTGAATGTGTGACTTGAGAGATGGTGTAGGAGGGAGGGGTTTAAATTCCTGAGGCATTGGGACCGATTCTGGGAAAGGCGGGACCTGTACAAGCTGGACGGGTTGCACCCATGCACAACCGGGACCAATATCCTCGCGGGGGCATTTGCTAGTTCTGTTGGGGAGGGTTTAAACTAGTATGGCAGGGGGATGGGAACCAAAGGGCAGGTACAGATAGGACAAATTCAGACCAGGAAACGGGAAGCAGAAAAGCAGTTAGTGACGTAGTTAGCGACTCGGAAAGGAAAAAGAAGCAAAGGTTAAATAGTGTTCAGCACAGGAATTTGACGGGGTTAAATGGTGTATACTTCAATGCAAGGAGTATTACAAACAAAGCAGATGAGCTAAGGGCACAGATAGACACATGGCAGCATGATATCATTGCTATAACGGAAACCTGGCTTAAAGAGGGGGATAATTGGCAGCTCTATATCCAGGGATATAGAGTTTTCAGGCAGGATAGAGTGGGTGATAAAAAAGGAGGGGGGGTAGCATTATTGGTTAAAGAATCAATTACAGTTGTGACAAGGGATTATATGCTAAATGGATCATCAATCAAGGCCATATGGGTTGAGCTAAGAAATAAAAAAGGGGCAGTCGCACTACTAGGAGTGTACTATAGACCCCGAATAGCGAAAGGGAGATAGAAGAACAAATATGTAGGCAAATTTCTGAGTGCAAAAATAAGAGGGCAATAACAGTAGGGGACTTCAACTACCCTAACATCAACTGGGATTCAAACAGTGTGAGGGGCACAGAGGCGCAAAATTCTTGATCGGTGTCCAGGAGAACTTTTTTAGCCAGTACGTGACAAGCCCAACAAGAGGGGATGCAATTCTAGATTTAGTCCTGGGAAATGAAGATGGGCAAGTGGGTGAAGTGACAGTGGGTGACCATATTGGGGATAGTGACCACAATTCAGTTAGTTTTAGCATTATTATGGAAAAGGACAGCGTTAAATCAGGAGTAAACCTTTTAAATTGGGGGAAGGCAAATTTTACAGAACTAAGAGGTGATTTGGCAGAAGTGGACTGGACACAACTACTTGAGGAGAAATCAGTGGCAAGCCAGTGGGAGGCACTAAAAAGTGAAATTCTACGGGTACAATGCAGACACGTCCCCTCAAAGAAAAAGGGTGGCACTGCCAAATTTGGAGCCCCCTGGTTGTCTAGAAGTATACGGGGCAAGATAAAGCAGAAAAAGAAAGCTTATGACTGTCACAGAAAACTAAATACTGCAGAAAGCCTAGAGGAGTATAGAAAGTACAGGGATGATGTAAAAAAGGAAATAAGGAAAGCAAAGAGAGGGTATGAAAATATATTAGCCAGTAAGATTAAAGAAAACCCAAAGATGTTTTATCAGTACATTAAGAACAAGAGGATAGCTAAGGAAAAGGTGGGACCTATCAGGGATGATGAGGGTAACTTGTGTGTAGAAGCAGAAGATGTGGGTCGGGTTTTAAATGAATATTTTGTCTCCGTGTTCACAAAGGAAAGGGATGATCCGGACGTCGTAGTTAAAGAGGAGAGGTGTGAAATATTGGATAAGGGAAACATAACGAGAGAGGAAGTACGAGAGGGACTGGAATCCTTGAAAGTTGATAAGTCACCAGGGTCGGATGGATTGTTTCCGAGGCTACTGAAGGAAGCCATGGAGGAAATAGCGGATGCTCTGAGGATCATTTTCCAATCCTCACCAGATACAGGGGAGGTACCGGAGGACTGGAAGACTGCAAACATAGTACCATTGTTGAAAAAGGGTACGAGGGAAAGGCCGAACAATTATAGGCCGCTCAGTCTTACCTTGATGATGGGCAAACTATTAGAATCAATACTGAGAGATAGGATAAACCGTCACTTGGAAAGACATGGTTTAATCAGGGATTGTCAGCATGGATTTGTTCAGGGAAGGTCATGCCTTACAAATCTGATTAAATTCTTTGAGGAAGTGACAAGGAGGATTGATGAGGGTAGTGCAGTGGATGTTGTCTGCATGGATTTTAGTAAGGCATTTGACAAGGTCCCACATGGCAGACTGGTCAGAAAGGTAAAAGCCCATGGGATACAGGGAACTGTGGTAAATTGGATCCAAAATTGTCTCAGTAACGGGAAACAAAGGGTAAAAGTGGATGGATGTCTTTGCGAATGGTGTGCCACAGGGCTCAGTGTTGGGTCCCTTGCTGTTTATGGTATATATTAATGATTTGGACTTAAATGTCGGGGGCATGATTGGCAAATTTGCAGATGACACAAAAATTGGCCATGCAGTTGATAGTGAAGAGGAGAGCTGTAGACTCCAAGAAGATATCAATGGGTTGGTGGAGTGGGCGGAAAAGTGGCAAATGGAGTTCAACCCGGAGAAGTGTGAGGTAATGCACTTCGGGAGGGCAAACAGTAAAAGGGAATACGCAGTAAACGGGAATATATTGAGAGGGGTAGAGGAAGTGAGAGACCTTGGAGTGCATGTGCACAGGTCCCTGAAGGTGGCAGTACAGGTAGATAAGGTTGTGAAGCCGGCATACGGAATGCTCCTCGTTGCTAGCCGAGGTATAGAATACAAAAGCAGGCATGTAATGATGGAACTGTATAAAATGCTGGTAAGGCCACAGCTGGACTATTGTGCGCAGTTCTGGTCACCACACTGCAGGAAGGATGTAATTGCTCTGGAGACAGTGCAGAGAAGATTTACAAGAATGTTGCCAGGGCTTGAAAATTGCAGCTACGAGGAGAGATGGATAGGCTGGGGTTGTTTTCCTTGGAGCAGAGGAGGCTGAGGGGAGACTTGATTGAGGTGTACAAAATTATGAGGGGCCTTGATAGAGTAGACAGGAAGTACCTGTTTCCCCTAGCGGAGAGTTCAAGAACTAGAGGACAGAGATTTAAGCTGAATGGCGGAAGGATTAGAGGGGACATGAGGAAAAACTTTTTTACCCAGAGGACGGTGGGTGTATGGAATTCGCTGCCTGAATTGATGGTAGAGGCAAGGACCCTCAACTCTTTTGCAAAGTACCTGGACCTGCACCTAAAGTGTTGTAAGCTGCAGGGCTACGGACCGGGTGCTGGATGGTGGGATTAGAGTGGGCACCTGGTTGTTCCTCGAGCCGGCGCGGACACAATGGGCCGAATGGCCCCCTTCTGTGCCGTATCTTTTCTATAGTTCTATGTGGCACCTCATCAAATGCCTTTTGAAAGTCCAAATATACGACATCCACTGTTTCCCCTTTATCTACCCTGCTAGTTCCATCCTCAAAAAACTTGAAATAAATTTGTCAAACACGATTTCCCTTTCATAAAACCATACTGACTGTCTAACCATTGTATGTTGTTCCAAGTGCCCTGTTACCACTTCCTGAACAATGGATTCCAGCATTTTCTCAACAACTGATGTTAGGCTAATTAGCCTGTAGCCCCCTGTTTTCTCTCTTTCTCCTTTCTTGAATAGCTGGGTAACATTTGCTACCTTCCAATCCGCTGAGAACGTTCTAGAATCTGGGGAATTTTGGAAGGTCAAAACCAATGCATCCACTATCTCTGCAGTCACCTCTTTGAGAACCCTTGGATGTAGGCCATCAGGCCCAGGGGATTTATCAGCTTTTAGTCCCATTCGTTTCTCAAGTACTTTTCTGCACTGATTATAATTACTTCAAGTTCCTCACTCTCATTAGAACCTTGGTTCCCCACTATTTCTGGTATGCTTTTTGTGTCCTGTACAATGAAGACAGATACAAAATATTTCTTTAACGCATCTGCGACTTCCTGATTCCACATTATAATTTCTCCTGTCTCAGCCTCTAGGGGGCCCACATTTACTTTTGTTACTCTCTTCCATTTTACATACTTGTAGACGCTCTTACAACCTGTGTTTTTATATTTCTTGCTAGTTTACTTTCATATTCTATTTTTTCTCATCAATTTTTTAATCATCCTTTGCTGCTTTCCAAAACCCTCCCAATCCTCAGGCTTACTACTCTTCTTCGCAACTTTATAGGACACTTTTTAAAAATCTAATACTATCCTTAACTTCTTTAGTTCGCCCTCGGTGGGTCATTTTTCCCGTGGAGTTTTTATTTCTCAATGAAATGTATATTTGTTGAGAATATTGAACTATTACTTTAAATGTTTGCCATTGCTTTTCAACCATTATACCCTTTAATTTAATTTCCCAATCGACATTGGACAACTCGCCCCTTTTACCTATGTAATTGGCTTTATTTAAGTTTAAGACTCTGGTTTCTGACTTAAGTACGTCACTCTCAAAGTCAATGTGAAATTCTATCATACTGTGATCACTCTTCCCCACAGAATGGAGGATGTTCCCGATGGCTGGGGAGTCCAGAACCAGGGGTCACAGTCTCAGGATACGGGGTATGCCATTTAGAACTGAGATGAGGAGAAATTTCTTCACTCAGAGGGTGGTGAACCTGTGGAATTCTCTACCACAGAAGGCAGTGGAGGCCAAGTCATAAGATGTATTCAAGAAGGAGATAGATATGATTCTTAATGCTAAAGGGATATGGGGAAAAAGCGGCAACAGGGTACTGAGTTAGACGATCAGCCATGATTATTTTGAATGGCGGAGCAGGCCCGAAGGGCCGACTCTTGCTCCTATTTTCTATGTTTCTATGAATCCTTTACTATAAGATTACTAATTAATCCTGTCTCATTACACAATACAAGATCTAAAATAGCCTGTTCTCTGTTTGGTTCAATGACGTATTGCTCTAGGAAACCGTCTCGAATGCATTCCATGAACTCGTCCTCCAAACTACATTTTCCAATTTGATTTGCCCAGTCTATATGAAGATTAAAGTCCCCCATGATTACTGCATTACCCTTGTTACAAGCTCCTATTATTTCATGATTAATACATTGTCCAACTGGTATTGCTACTGTTCGGGGGCCTATAAACTACTCCCACCAGTGTTTTCTGCCCCTTGTTATTTCTAATTTCCACCCATACTGATTCTACTTCCTGATCTTCCGAGATCTTCCAAGATCCTCTCACCAGTGTCCTGATCTCATCCTTTATTATTCAGGCTACACCCCCTCCTTTTCCAGTCTGCCTGTCTTTTCTAAACATCATATACCCGGGGATATTTAGTTCCCAATCTTGGTCACTTTGCAACCACGTCTCCATAATGGCTCTTGGATGGAACCCATTTAGAATCATAAAAAGGTTACAGCACAGAGGCCATTCGGCCCATCGAGTCCCTGCTGGCTCTATCCAAGAACAATCCAGCGAGTCCCACTCCGCCGCCCTATCCCCGTAGCCCTGCAAATTTTCTCCTTTCAAGTACTTATCCAGTTCCCTTTTGAAGGCCATGATTGAATCTGCCTCCACCACCCTCTCAGGCAGTGCATTCCAGATCCTAACCACTCGCTGTGTAAAAAAGTCTTTCCTCATGTGATCTTTGGTTCTTTTGCCAATCACATTAAATCTATGTCCTCCGGTTCTTGACCCTTCCATCAACGGGAACAGTTTCTATCTACTCTGTCTGGACAACCTCATGATTTTGAATACCTCTATCAAATCTCCTCGCAACCTTCTCTGTTCCAAGGAGACCAACCCCAGTTTCTCGAGTCTATACATGGAACTAAAATCCCTCATCCCTGGAATCATCCTGGTAAATCTCTTCTGCACCCTCTCTAAGGCCTTCACATCTTTCCTAAAGTGCGGTGCCCAGAGCTGGACACAATACTCCAGTTATGGCCGAACCAATGTTTTCTAAAGGTTCATACTTTTGTACTCTATGCCTCTATTTATAAAGCCTAGGCTCCAGTTTACTTTTTTAACTGCTTTCTCAACCTGCCCTGCCACCTTCAACGATTTATAAACTACGTACCTTCCTGCCACACTCTGCTTATCTTTACCCAAATCACTACACTGCTCTGTTGCCTTGACTTTTCTCGTTAGATTTCTAAATTTCCCTTCACCTGGCCCCTCCCCCTCTTTTTAGTTTAAAGCCCTAAGACCATACGAGATAGGAGAAGGAGTAGGCCATTCGGCCCTTCGAGCCTGCTCCACCATTTAATGAGATCGTGGCTGATCTGATTTTTACCTCAACTCCACTTTGCCGCCTTTTCTCCATATCCTTTGACTCCCTTGCTGATCAAAAATTTGTTGAACTCAGCCTTGCAAGTATTCAATGACTCAGCCTCGAAAGTATTTAGTGACTCAACCTCCACAGCTTTTTGGGGTAAAGAATTCCAAAGATTCACGACCCTCTGGGAGAAGAAATTCCTCCTCATTTCCCTCTTAAATGGGCGACCCCTTATTCTGAGACTATGCCCCCTAGTTTTAGATTCCCTCATGAGGGGTAACATCCTCAGCATCTACCCTGTCGAGTCCCCTCAGAATCTTGTATGTTTCAATAAGATCTCCTCTCATTCTTCTGAACTCCAATGAGTATAGACCCAACCTGTTCAATCTTTCCTCGTAAGGCAACCCTTCCATACCTGGAATCAACCTTGTGAACCTTCTCTGAACTGCCTCCAATGCAAGTATGTCCTTCCTTAAATAAGGGGACCAGAACTGTATGCAGTACTCCAGGTGCGGTCTCACCAGCACCCTGTACAGTTGTAGCATGACTTCCCTGTTTTTATGCTCCATCCTCCCAGAAATAAAGGCCAATATTCCGTTTGCCTTCCGGATTACCTGCTGCACCTGTGTGTTGACTTTTTGTGTTTCATGTACGAGGACACCCAGATCCCTCTGTACCGCAGCATTTTGTAGTATTTCTCCATTCAAATAATATTTTGCTTTTTTATTTTTCCTCCCAAAGTGGATGACTTCACATTTTCCCACATTATATTCCATCTGCCAAATTTTTGCCCATTCGCTTAACCTGTCAATATCCGTTTGCAGACACTCTCTGTCCTCATCATAACTTGCTTTTCCACCTATCTTTGTATCATCAGCAAATTTGGCCACAAGACACTCTGTTCCTTCATCCAAATCATCCATATATATTGTAAATAGTTGAGGCCCCAGTGCCAATCCCTGCGACACCCCACCAGTTACAGACTGCCATTTTGAAAATGACCCTTTTATCCCGACTCTTTGTTTTCTGTCAGTTAGCCAATCCTCTATCCATGCCAGTATATTACCCCCGACACCATGAGCTCTTATCTTATGTAGTAATCTTTTATGTGGCACCTTATCGAATGCCTTTTGGAAATCCAAATATACTGCATCCATTGGTTCCCCTTTATCCACCCTGCCCGTTACTTCCTCAAAGAACTCTAATAAATTTGTCAGACACGATTTCCCCTTCATAAAACCATGTTGACTCTCCTAGATTGTATTATGAGTCTCCAAATATCCTGCTGCTACTTCCTTAATAATGGATTCTAGCATTTTCCCAATGACAGATGTTAGGCTAACTGGTCTATAGTTACCTGCTTTCTGTCTCACTCCCTTCTTGAATAGGGGTGTTACGTTTGCGGTTGCCAATCTGCTGGGACCTTTCCAGAATCTAGTGAATTCCAGAAGATTACAACCAATGCATCCACCATCTCTGTAGCCACTTCCTTTAAGACCCTCGGATGCAAGCCATCAGGTCCAGGGGTCTTGTCAGCCTTTAGACCCATTAGTTTACCTGGTACTTTTTCTCTCGTGATAGTGATTGTTTTTCGTTCCTCCCTCCCCTTTGCCCCTTGATTTTCTCCTATTATTGGTATATTTGTTTCTTCTACTGTGAAGACAGATACAAAATATCTGTTCAATTCCTCTGCCATTTCCTTGTTCTCCATTATTATTTCCCCAGTCTCAGCCTCTAAGGGACCAATGTTTACTTTAGCTACCCTCTTGCTTTTTATATACTTGGAGAAGCTTTTACTGGCAGTTTTTATATTTCTTGCTAGTTTACTCTCATAATTTATTTTCTCCCTCTTTATTATTCTTTTAGTCATCCTTTGCTGGTTTTTAAAGTTTTGCCAATCTTTGGGCTTACCAGTAATCTTTGCCACGTTGTATGCTTTTGCTTTTAACCCGATACCATCCTTGACTTCCTCAGTTAGCCATTTTTGTGGAGTCTTTCCTCCTCACAGGGATATATTTTTGTTGCGAGTCATAAAATATCTTTTTAAATGTTTGCCACTGCTTATCCACCATCATACCATCTAATCTGTTTACCCAGTCCACTTTAGCCAATTCTGCCCTCATTCCTTTGTAATTGCCCTTTATTTAAGTTTAATACAGTAGTTTCAGACCCAAGATCCTCACTCTCAAACTGGATGTGAAATTATATCATGTTATGATCACTGCTTCCTAAGGGATCCTTTACTTTGAGATCATTAATTAATCCTGTTCAGTTACCGATTACCAGATCCAAAATGGCCTGTTCCCTGGTTGGTTCCCCAACGTTTTGGTCGAAGAAACAGTCCCTAATACACTCTATGAACTCCTTCTCAGGGCTATTTTTGCCAATTTGATTTGTCCAATCCATGTGAAAGTTAAAATCGCCCATGATTATTGCATTACCTTTTTTACAAGCCCCCCTTATTTCCTGATTTATATTTTGTCTTACAGTGTAGCTACTGTTAAGGGGCCTATATACTACTCCCACCAGTGATTTCTTTCCCTTGCTATTTTTCACCTCCACCCAAATTGATTCGACATCTTGATCTTCTGAACCAAGATCATTTCTCACCATTATACCAATTTCATCCTTTATTAACAGAGCTACCCCACCACCTTTACATTTTTTCCCATCCTTCCGAAATGTTAAACAGCCCTTCATATCTACCGCCCTAGTTATTCGATTCGCCAGGACACTAGTCCCAGCCCACTTTAAGTAGAGCCCGTCCCAAAGGAACAGCTCCCTCTTTCCCCAGTACTGGTGCCAGTGCCCCATGAAACCCCTGTATCCCACAGCACTCTTTCAGCCAAGCATTTAACTCTGATCTGTTTGTCCTTCTGCCAATTTGGTGTGGCTCAGAAAGTAATCCAGAGATTATAATCATAGAAGTTTACAACACGGAAACAGGCCCTTCGGCCCAACATGTCCATGTCGCCCAGTTTATACCACTAAGCTAGTCCCAATTGCCCGCACTTGGCCCATATCCCTCTATACCCATCTTACCCATGTAACTGTCCAAATGCTTTTTAAAAGACAAAATTGTACCCGCCTCTACTACTGCCTCTGGCAGCTCGTTCCAGACACTCACCACCCTTTGAGTGAAAAAATTGCCCCTCTGGACCCTTTTGTATCTCTCCCCTCTCACCTTAAATCTATGCCCCCTCGTTATAGACTCCCCTACCTTTGGGAAAAGATTTTGCCTATCTACCTTATCGATGCCCCTCATTATTTTATAGAGTTCTATAAGATCACCCCTAAACCTCCTACTCTCCAGGGAAAAAAGTCTCAGTCTATCCAACCTCTCCCTATAAGTCAAACCATCCAGTCCCGGTAGCATCCTAGTAAATCTTTTCTGCACTCTTTCTAGATTATCACCTTTGAGGTTCTGCTTATTAATTTAGACCCTAGCTCCTCAAACTGTCTCAACAGAACCCCATTCTTAGTTCTACCTATGTCGTTGGTTCCGACGTGGACCCTTCACCTCGTGGTCCAAGTTCTTTTCCAGCCGCAAGGAGATGTCCTTAACTCTGGTATCGGGCAGGCAACATAGTCTTCAGGACTCTTGGTCGCGGCTGCAGAGAACAGTGTCCATCCCCCTGACTATACTATCCCCTATCACTTCCCGATTCCTTTTTACACCCCCCCCCCCACTTGAATGGCTACCTTTACCATGTGCTGTGGTCAGTTTGCCCATCCTCCCCGCAGTCTTTGCTCTCACCCATACAAGTAGCATATATCTTGTGCCTGTTGGACAATGTCAAGGGCTGAGGCTCCTCCATCACTAGATCCTGGGTACTCATATTTGCCTGACTCGCAGTCACAACCTTCTGTCCCTGATCACTAAACGAATCTAAACGTCTCCATATTATAAAAAGGATACAGAGGTGCAAAAAAGATTTACAAGAACTGAGAACCTATCAGTAAAGATTGAACAAGCTGGTGTTTTTTTTTTAAAACAGAGAGAAGGAGGAGGGGTGACCTGATAGATTATGAAGGGGTAGATGTGGAGATGTTTCCACTTGCGGGGGAGACCAAAACAAGGGGCCATAAATAAAAGACAGCCACTAAAAATCCAATAGGGAATTCAGGAGAAACTTCTTTACCCAGAGAGTGGTTAGAATGAGGAACTCACTACCACAAGGAGTAGTTGAGGCGAGTAGCATAGATGAATTTAATGGAAACTAGATAAACACATGAGGGAATAAGGAATAGAAGGTTACGCTGATAGGGTGAGATGAAGACAGGTGGAAGGAACAATTGGGCCAAATGGCTTGTGTCTGTGCTGTACATTCTATGTAAATGAGGTGGAGAGCAAAAGAAGCAGAGAATAAATCAGATTGCGGGAATGGGAGGCAGCAAAAGAACTGAAAGTACAGCAGTCAAGTGGAAGAGTGAGAGTGAGTGCCATCATACATTGAACTTCAAACTTTGCTCTTGCAGTTTAAGAATTCAAACAAACCCATGATGCGTGCCACAGGCCTGTGAACACACCCCTGACCAACTTAGCAACAGGATGATGACTTCATCTTCTTCGTCATTAACAAGTGATATTTTCATTATAAAACGTTTCACTATTGGAGTTCAAGATAACTGTACACTTCACAATATTGTGACATACAAAGAGTTTCAAGAGGCCAGGTCAGTGAGAAGGCCTTGGAGTAAGTAGATGGATTTTGGTCTGAACCGAATTGAGCTATTTTTGAGTCATTAACTTTTTTTTTTTGCAAGTACTGATTTGATTTTAATGTAACTGTTAATGAGGGATCAAAGTACTGGTGACTGACTGGGTTTCTTAATTGATTGACTGCTTTGAAAGTGGTGCCTGTTTGAATTGGATGTTTGATTGTGCTCTGTTGTTTAAGTGAATTTAAGTGGATTGTACAAGCAAGAGGCTGTCTGAGTCGAGAGCTTTGCCTCAACGGGAGTTCAGCGCTGAAGTGGCACAGAACTTCTTTCACGTATTTCCGTTTCCAAGTCCTTTGAGTCCATTTCTTATGATGTGGAGATGCCGGTGATGGACTGGGGTGGACAAATGATTATCTCCTTCATCTGACGAAGGAGATTATCTCCGAAAGCTTGTGATTTTAAAATAAATTTGTTGGACTATAACCTGGTGTTGTAAGATTCCTTACATTTGTCCATTTCTTATGGCAGTGAAAACTTGTGCTAGAGGAAATTGCATGATAGAAATCACGAGTACGCATTTTGGTAGGATGAATGAGAAGAGGCAATATAAACTAAATGGTACAATTTTGAAGGGGGTTCAGGAACAGAGACCTGGGGTGTACGTACACAAATCTTTGAAGGTGGCAGGTCAAGTTAATAAGGCTGATAAAATGGGGGAGAGGGCAGAGGAGATTTACCAGAATGGTAGCAGGGACCAAAGACTTCAGTTACATGGAGAGACGAGAGAAACTGGGGTGGTTCTCCTTAGAGCAGAGAAGGTTAAGGGGAGATTTGATTGAAGTGTTCAAAATCATGAAAGGTTTTGAGAGTAAATAAGGAGAAACTATTTCCAGTGGCGGAAGCATCAGTAAACAGGGGACACAGATTTAAGGTAAGTGGCAAAAGAACCAGAGGCAACATTAGGAATTTTTTTTTAATGCAGCGAGTTATTATGATCTGGAATGCACTGCCTGAAAGAGTGGAGGTTGCAGATTCAGCAAGAACTTTCAAAAGGGAATTGAATGCCTGAAGGGGAAAAATCTACAGGACTATGGGGAAAGAGCGGGGGAGTGGGACTAATTGAATAGCTCTTTCAAAGAGCTGGCGCAAGCACGATGGGCAAATGGCCTCCTTCTGTACTGTATCATTCTATGATTTGCAGAATTACAGTTTTTGCACATTATGTGACATATTTTGCCCTCTGACATTTTACTACTAGTTTTTCTGCCCTTCTCCTTTCCTGACTCCTTGCTGGGTAACAGAGCCATGGGTGCCAGTTGCCTTACTATCTCACCGTAAGTGCCCATTCTTCATTTGTAAGCCAAACAGTGGGCAGTTCAATTGCAGAATGCGGAGGGGAGGTGCATCACACCTGATCCTGCTCACACCCTCACTTCATGTCCATGTATGAAGGGGTTACTGGACAGTTATCAGGAGCAGAACTCCTGCTTTATCGCCTCTTTAATCCAAAGTATTGAGGCCAACTGTGATGCCCTGATTGCCTCCTTGGTTGAAATATGGGGGGTGGTGGGTGGGGGGCTTCCTTTTGAGCATTCCAGAACGCTTTTGACAAGGTGCCACCTCAAAGGCGACTACACAAAATAAGAGTTCATGGTGTAGGGGGTAACTTATTAGCATGGATAAAGCATTGGTTAGCTAACAGGAAACAGAGAGAAGGCATAAATGGGTCATTTTCAGGTTGGCAAGATGTAACGAGGGGAGTGTCACAGGGATCATAACTAGGGGGCATAATCTTAGAATAAGGGGCTGCTCTTTCAAAACTGAGATGAGGAGAAACTTCTTCACTCAGAGGGTGGTCGGTCTGTGGAATTTGCTGCCCCAGGAAGCTGTGGAAGCTACATCATTAGATAAATTTAAAACAGAAATAGACAGTTTCCTAGAAGTAAAGGGAATTAGGGGTTATGGGGAGCGGGCAGGAAATTGGACATGAAGCTGAGTTCGGATCGGTCAATGCCCTGTGGGTGGCGGAGAGGGCCCAGGGGCTATGTGGCCGGGTCCTGCTCCGACTTCTTGTGTTCTTTAGATTTGTGGTTGGGATCAGATCAGCCATGATCTTATTGAATGGCGGAGCAGGCTCGAGGGGCCGATTGGCCTACTCCTGCTCCAATTTCTTATGTTCTTATGTTCTTATCAGTGATTGGGCCTCAACTATTTACAATCTATATCAATGACTTGGATGAAGGGACCGAATGTATGGTTGCTAAATTTGCTGATGACACAAAGGTAGGTCGGAAAGTAAGTTGTGAATAGGACATGAGTCTGCAAAGGAGTCTGTTAAGTGAGTGGGCAAAAATTTGGCAGATAGAGTCTAATGTGGGAGAATGTGAACTTGTCCACTTTGGCAAGAGGAATAATAAAGCAGTATATTATTTAAATGGAGAGAGATTGCAGAACTCTGAGGTACAGAGGGATCTGGGTGTCCTAGAACATGATTCACAAAAAGTTAGTATGCAGGTACAGCAAGTGATTAGGAAGGCAAATGAAATGTTGTCATTTATTGCAAGGGGAATGGAATATAAAAGTAGAGATGTTTTGTTACAGTTGTACAGGGCATTGGTGAGACCACATCTAGAATATTATAGAATCATAGAATCATAGAAGTTACAACATGGAAACAGGCCCTTCGGCCCAACATGTCCATGTCGCCCTGTTTATACCACTAAGCTAGTCCCAATTGCCCGCACTTGGCCCATATCCCTCCATACCCATCTTACCCATGTAACTGTCCAAATACTTTTTAAAAGACAAAATTGTACCCGCCTCTACTACTGCCTCTGGCAGCTCGTTCCAGACACTCACCACCCTTTGAGTGAAAAAATTGCCCCTCTGGACCCTTTTGTATCTCTCCCCTCTCACCTTAAATCTATGCCCCCTCGTTATAGACTCCCCCACCATTGGGAAAAGATTTTGACTATCGACCTTATCTATGCCCCTCATTATTTTATAGACTTCTATAAGATCACCCCTTAACCTCCTACTCTCCAGGGAAAAAAGTCCCAGTCGATCTAACCTATCCCTATATGTCAAACCATCAAGTCCCGGTAGCATCCTAGTAAATCTTTTCTGCACTCTTTCTAGTTTAATAATATCCTTTCTATAATAGGGTGACCAGAACTGTACACAGTACTCCAAGTGTGGCCTCACCAATGCCCTGTACAACTTCAACAAGACATCCCAACTCCTGCATTCAATGTTCTGACCAATGAAACCAAGCATGCCGAATGCCTTCTTCACCACCCTATCCACCTGTGACTCCACTTTCAAGGAGCTATGAATCTGTACTCCTAGATCTCTTTGTTCTATAACTCTCCCCAACGCCCTACCATTAACGGAGTAGGTCCTGGCCCGATTCGATCTACCAAAATGCATCACCTCACATTTATCTAAATTAAACTCCATCTGCCATTCATCGGCCCACTGGCCCAATTGATCAAGATCCCGTTGCAATCCCAGATAACCTTCTTCACTGTCCACAATGCCACCAATCTTGGTGTCATCTGCAAACTTACTAACCATGCCTCCTAAATTCTCATCCAAATCATTAATATAAATAACAAATAACAGCGGACCCAGCACCGATCCCTGAGGCACACCGCTGGACACAGGCATCCAGTTTGAAAAACAACCCTCTACAACCACCCTCTGTCTTCTGTCGTCAAGCCAATTTTGTATCCAATTGGCTACCTCACCTTGGATCCCATGAGATTTAACCTTATGTAACAACCTACCATGCGGTACCTTGTCAAATGCTTTGCTGAAGTCCATGTAGACCACGTCTACTGCACAGCCCTCATCTATCTTCTTGGTTACCCCTTCAAAAAACTCAATCAAATTTGTGAGACATGATTTTCCTCTCACAAAACCATGCTGACTGTTCCTAATTAGTCCCTGCCTCTCCAAATGCCTGTAGATCCTGTCCCTCAGAATACCCTCTAACAACTTACCCACGACAGATGTCAGGCTCACTGGTCTGTAGTTCCCAGGCTTTTCCCTGCCGCCCTTCTTAAACAAAGGCACAACATTTGCTACCCTCCAATCTTCAGGCACCTCACCTGTAGCGGTGGATGATTCAAATATCTCTGCTCGGGGACCCGCAATTTCCTCCCTAACCTCCCATAACGTCCTGGGATACATTTCATCAGGTCCCGGAGATTTATCTACCTTGATGCGCGTTAAGACTTCCAGCACCTCCCTCTCTGTAATATGTACACTCCTCAAGACATCACTATTTATTTCCCCAAGTTCCCTAACATCCATGCCTTTCTCAACCGTAAATACCGATGTGAAATATTCATTCAGGATCTCACCCATTTCTTGTGGTTCCGCACATAGATGACCTTGTTGATCCTTAAGAGGCCCGACTCTCTCCCTAGTTACCCTTTTGCCCTTTATGTATTTGTAGAAGTTTGTGTGCAGTTTTGGTCTCCTTATTTAAGAAAGGACATAATTGCTTTGGAGGCAGTTCAGAGAAGGTTTACTCGACTGATTCCTGGGATGAGGGGGTTATCTTATGAGGTTGAGTTAGATAGATTCCTGATTAACAAGGGAGTCAAAGGTTATGGTAGTCAGACGGAAAAGTAGGGCTGAGGTCGCAGTCAAATAGCAGAGCAGGCTCAAGGGGCCGAATGGCCGACTCATGTTTTTAATTCATATGTTCGTATGTATTCACAAAGGGCCAGCAAGGTTTTCTGCCATTGGAGTGGAGGGGAAAGCTGGGAGGGAAATCCCAGCAAATCCCAACCCTATCTTTAATAGGTATCAACACATTTATCAAGAGGAGTCACCAGCTGATTTTCCCACTCTAGCACAGGGTCAACTGTAGCGCCCCAACTCAGGTAAGACTGGTTAGCTCAGTTGAGGCAACAGGTTGAACCTGGGCCCTTGGTTTACAAGGCTCAATAACCACACTTGGTGGCGTATTTACCCACTGAGCCATCAGGCATCATGAACATTTTTCTTTACCTGTCCTTCACAGCGTTGAACTTCAGCATGCTCAGCACGGCTCCCAGAATAAAAAACATCAGAATCGGATCCAACAAGATATACTGAGAAATGGTAATACATCCAGTGTCTGCCAGTAGAAAGACATGTTACAATAATACATCCAGTGTCTGCCAATAGAAAGACATCATAATACCATAGTGGGGACAGCAGAGGAGGTGGCTTTTCAGCCCTTCATGCCTGCTCTTTGAAAGAGCTATTCAATTAGTTGCTCTTTCCCCACAGTCCTGTAAATTTTTTCCCTTCAAGTTACCACTGAATATGAGTCCAACACCCTTTCAGGCAGTGCATTCCAGATCATTACAACTCACAGCATAAAAAAATGTTTCCTTATAAGAACATAAGAAATCGAGTCATAGAGTTATACGGCACGGATAGAGGCCCTTCGGCCCATCGTGTCCGCGCCGGCCATCAGCCCTGTCTACTCTAATCCCATATTCCAGCATTTGGTCCGTAGCCTTGTATGCTATGGCATTTCAAGTGCTCATCCAAATGCTTCTTGAATATTGTGAGGGTTCCTGCCTCCACAACCCTTTCAGGCAGTGAGTTCCAGACTCCAACCACCCTCTGGGTGAAAAAGTTCTCTCTCAAATCCCCTCTAAACCTCCCGCCTTTTACCTTGAATCTATGTCCCCTTGTTATAGAACCCTCAACAAAGGGAAAAAGCTCCTTAGTATCCATAGGTGCAGAAGTCGATCAAGCCTGCTCCTCCATTCAATCAGATCATGGCTGATCTTCGATCTCGCCCGATCCCCACATCCCTTGATTCCCGGAGTCCAAAAATCTATCGATCTCAGCTTTGAATATACTCAATGACTGAGCGTCCACTCTGGGTCTTTGTTTACTCTGTCAAAACTATTCATGATTTAACACCTCTATTAAATCTCCCCTTAACCATCTCTGTTCTAAGGAGAACAGCCTCAGCTTCTCCAGTCTCTCCACATAACTGAAGTCCCTCATCCCTGGCACCATTCTAGTAAATCTTTTTTGCACCCTCTGTAAGGCCTTGACATCCTTCCTAAAGTGTGGTGCCCAGAATTGAACACAATACTCGAGCTGAGGCCGAACCAGTGTTTTATCAAGGTTTAGCATAACTTCCTTCCTTTTGTACTCTGTGCCTGTATTAATAAAGTCCAGTATTCCATGTGCTTTTTTAAAAAAAACAGCCTTCTCAACTTGTCCTGCCTCCTTCAAAGATTTGCGTACTTGCACCCCCCAGTTCTCTCTGTTCCTGTACCCGCTTTAGAATTGTATCATTGAGTTCACATTGCCTCTCGTCATTCTTCCAGCCAGAATGCATCACTTCACACTTCTCTGCATTAAATTTCATCTACCATGTGTCCGTTCATTTCACCAGTCTGTCTACGTCAGTTACTATCCTCCACCTTATTTATTACATTTCCGAGTTGCGTGTCATCTGCAAAACTTGGAAATTATACCCTCTATATCCAAGTCCAGCTCCAGGTCATAATATATATCAAAAAGTACGGTAGCAGTGTGGTTATGTTACTGGACTAGTAATCCAGGGGCCTGGACTAATTATCCGCAATCATGAGTTCAAATCCTGCCACGGCAGCTGGAGAATAAAATTCAATTAATTAAATCTGGAATAAAAAACTAGTATCAATAATGGTGGCCATGAAACTACTGGATTGTCGTAAAAACCGATCACTAATGTCCTTTAGGGAAGGAAACCTGCTGTCCTTACCCGGTCTGGCCAATATGTGACTCCAGGCTCACAGCAACGTGACTGATTCTTAATCGCCCTCTGAAATGGCCCAGCAAGCCACTCAATTGTACAATCTTGCTACAAAAAGTAATAACAACAAAACCAGACGGACCACCCGGCATTGGAACACTGGGCACCAGACACGACAAAGGCAAACCAAGCCCAGCCAACCCTGCAAAGTCGTCCTCACTAACATCTGGGGACTTGTGCCAAAATTGGGAGAGCTGTCCCACAGACAAGTCAAGCAACAGCCTGACATAGCCATACTCACAGAATCACGCCTTTCAGCCAACGCCCCAGACTCTTCCATAATCATCCCAGGGTATGTCCTGTCCCATTGGCAGGACAGACCCACCAGAGGTGGCTGTACAGTGATATACAGTCAGGAGGGAGTGGCCCTGGGAGTCCTCAACATTGACTCTGTACCCCATGAAATCTCATGGCATCAGGTCAAACATGGGCAAAGAAACCTCCTGATTACCACTTACCGTCCTCCCTCAGCTGATCAATTCGTCCTCCTCCATGTTGAGCACCAATTGGAGAAGGCAGCAAGGGCACAGAATGTACTCTGGGTGGGGGACTTCAATGTCCATCACCAAGGGTGGCTCAGTAGCACTACTGCTGACCGAGCTGGCCTAGTCCTGAAGGACATAGCTGCCAGACTGGGCCTGCAGCAAGAGGTGAGCGAACCAACACGAGAGAAAAAACTTACTTGACCTTGTTCTCACCAATCTACCTGTCGCAAATGCATCTGTACATGACAGTATTGGTAGGAGTGACCACCGCAGTCCTTGTGAAGACGAAATACCACTGTGCTAAATGGAATAGATTCAGAACATATCTAGCAGCTCAAAACTGGGCATCCATGAGGCACTGTGGGCCATCTGCAGCAGCAGAATTGTATTCCAACAAAATCTGGAAACTCATGGCGCACCATATTCCTCACATACCATTACCAACAAGCCAGGGGATCAACCCTGGTTCAATGAGGAGTGTAGAAGAGCATGCCAGGAGCAACACCAGGAGTACCTAAAAATGAGGTGCCAACCTGGTGATGCTACAACTCAGGACTACATGCATGCTAAACAGAGGAAGCGATTCCACAACCAATGGATCAAATCAAAGCTCTGCAGTCCTGCCACATTCAGTCATGAATGGTGGTGGACAATTAAACAACTGACGGGAGGAGGCGGCTCTGCAAACATCCCCATCCTTAAATGATGGCAGAGTCCAGCACGTGAGTGCAAAAGACAAGGCTGAAGCGTTTGGAACCATCTTCAGCCAGAAGT
Organism: Heptranchias perlo; assembly: GCF_035084215.1. Lineage (NCBI taxonomy): Eukaryota > Metazoa > Chordata > Chondrichthyes > Hexanchiformes > Hexanchidae > Heptranchias > Heptranchias perlo. Next base: position 86,608,364 of record NC_090334.1, on the reverse strand, counting down.
GCCGAGTAGATGATCCATCTCAGCCTCCTCCCGATATCCCCACCATCACAGAAGCCAGTCTTCAGCCAATTCGATTTTTTTTTTTAAATTCGTTCATGGGATGTGGGTGTTGCTGGCGAGGCCGGCATTTATTGCCCATCCCTAATTGCCCTTGAGAAGGTAGTGGTGAGCCGCCTCCTTCAACCGCTGCAGTCCAGGTGAAGGTTCTCCCACAGTGCTGTTAGGAAGGGAGTTCCAGGATTTTGACCCAGCGACGATGAAGGAAAGGCGATATATTTCCAAGTCGGGATGGTGCGTGACTTGGAGGGGAACATGCAGGTGGTATTGTTCCCACGTACCTGCGCTCTTGTCCTTCCAGGTGGTAGAGGTCGCGGGTTTGGGAGGTGCTGTCGAAGAAGCCTTAGCGAGTTGCTGCAGTGCAACCTGTGGATGGTACACACTGCAGCCCCACTGGGGAGTCAGGAGGTGAGTCACTTGCTGCAGAATACCCAGCCTCTGACCTGCTCTTGTAGCCACAGTATTTATATGGCTGGTCCAGTTAAGTTTCTGGTCAATGGTGACCCCCCCGATGTTGATGGTGGGGGATTCGGCGATGGTAATGCCGTTGAATGTCATGGGGAGGTGGTTAGACTCTCTCTTGTTGGAGATGGTCATTGCCTGGCATTTGTCTGGCGCGAATGTTACTTGCCACTTATCAGCCCAAGCCTGGATGTTGTCCAGGTCTTGCTGCATGTGGGCTCGGATTGCTTCATTATCTGAGGGGTTGCGAATGGAACTGAACACTGTGCAGTCATCAGCGAACATCCCCATTTCTCACCTTATGATGGAGGGAAGGTCATTGATGAAGCAGCTGAAGATGGTTGGGCCGAGGACACTGTCTTGAGGAACTCCTGCAGCAATGTCCTGGGGCTGAGATGATTGGCTTCCAACTGCCACAACCATCTTCCTTTGTGCGAGGTATGACTCCAGCCACTGGAGAGTTTTCCCCTGATTCCCATTGACTTCAATTTTACTCGGGCTCCTTGTGCCACACTCGGTCAAATGCTGCCTTCATGTCAACGGCAGTCACTCTCTCCTCACCTCTGGAATTCAACTCTTTTGTCCATAAGAACATAAGAACATAAGAAATTGGAGCAGGAGTAGGCCAATCGGCCCCTCGAGCCTGCTCCGCCATTCAATAAGATCATGGCTGATCTGATCCCAACCACAAATCTAAAGAACACAAGAAGTCGGAGCAGGACCCGGCCACACAGCCCCTGGGCCCTCTCCGCCACCCACAGGGCATTGACCGATCCGAACTCAGCTTCATGTCCAATTTCCTGCCCGCTCCCCATAACCCCTAATTCCCTTTACTTCTAGGAAACTGTCTATTTCTGTTTTAAATTTATCTAATGATGTAGCTTCCACAGCTTCCTGGGGCAGCAAATTCCACAGACCTACCACCCTCTGAGTGAAGAAGTTTCTCCTCATCTCAGTTTTGAAAGAGCAGCCCCTTATTCTAAGATTATGCCCCCTAGTTCTAGTTTCACCCATCTTTGGGAACATCCTTACTGCATCCACCCGATCAAGACCCTTCACAATCTTATATGTTTCAATAAGATCGCCTCTCATTCTTCTGAACTCCAATGAGTAGAGTCCCAATCTACTCAACCTCTCCTCATATGTCCGCCCCCTCATCCCCGGGATTAACCGAGTGAACCTTCTTTGTACTGCCTCGAGAGCAAGTATGTCTTTTCTTAAGTATGGAGACCAAAACTGTATGCAGTATTCCAGGTGCGGTCTCACCAATACCTTATATAACTGCAGCAATACCTCCTTGTTTTTATATTCTATCCCCCGAGCAATAAAAGCCAACATTCCGTTGGCTTTCTTGATCACCTGCTGCACCTGCATACCAACTTTTTGATTTTCTTGCACTAGGACCCCCAGATCCCTTTGTACTGCAGTACTTTCCAGTCTCTCGCCATTAAGAAAATAACTTGCTCTCTGATTTTTCCTGCCAAAGTGCATAACCTCACATTTTCCAATATTATATTGCATCTGCCAAATCTCCGCCCACTCACCCAGCCTGTCCATATCCCCTTGCAGGTTTTTTATGTCCTCCTCACTCTCTACTTTCCCTCCCATCTTTGTATCATCTGCAAATTTTGATATGTTGCACTCGGTCCCCTCCTCCAAATCGTTAATATAGATTGTAAAGAGTTGGGGACCCAGCACCGACCCCTGTGGAACACCACTGGTTACTGGTTGCCAGTCCGAAAATGAACCATTTATCCCAACTCTCTGCTTCCTGTTCGATAACCAATCCTCCACCCATGCCAGAATATTACCCCCAATCCCGTGATTTTTTATCTTAAGTAATAATCTTTTATGTGGCACCTTGTCGAATGCCTTCTGGAAGTCTAAATACACTATGTCCACTGGTTCCCCTTTATCCACCCTATACGTTATATCCTCGAAGAACTCAAGCAAATTTGTCAGACATGACTTCCCCTTCATAAAGCCATGCTGACTTTGTCCTATTAAATTATGCTTATCTAAATGTTCCGTTACTGTCTCCTTAATAATAGACTCCAAAATTTTACCCACCACAGATGTTAAGCTAACTGGCCTATAATTTCCAGCCTTCTGCCTACTACCCTTTTTAAATAACGGTGTTACATTAGCAGTTTTCCAATCTGCCGGGACCTCTCCTGAGTCCAGGGAATTTTGGAAAACTATCACCAAAGCATCCACAATCCCTACTGCCACTTCCCTCAAGACCCTAGGATGGAAGCCATCAGGTCCAGGGGATTTATCCGCCTTGAGTCCCATTATTTTACTGAGTACCATCTCTTGAGTGATTTTAATCGTATTTAGCTCCTCCCCCCCGAGAGTCCCCTGTTTGTCCAGTGTTGGGATATTCTTAGTGTCCTCTACTGTAAAGACTGAAACAAAATATTTGTTCAGCATTTTTGCCATCTCCATGTTTCCCACCATTAATTTCCCGGTCTCATCCTCTAAGGGACCTATGTTTGCCTTAGCCACCCGTTTTCTTTTTATATAACTATAGAAACTCTTGCTATCTGTTTTTATATTTTTTGCTAATTTCTTTTCATAATCTAACTTCCCTTTCTTAATCAATCCTTTAGTTACTTTTTGCTGTCTTTTGAAGAATTCCCAATCTTCTATCCTCCCACTAAGTTTGGCTACCTTATATGTCCTTGTTTTTAGTCGGATACTATCCTTGATTTCTTTACTTAGCCACGGATGGCTGTCATTTCTTTTACACCCTTTTTTCCTCAGTGGAATATATTTATTTTGAAAGTTGTAAAATAACTCCCGAAATGAACACCACTGCTCATGTACCGTCTTACCCTTTAATCTATTTTCCCAGTCCACTTTAATCAATTCCGCTCTCATACCATCATAGTCTCCTTTATTCAAGCTCAGTACGCTTGTTTGAGAATCAACCTTCTCACCCTCTAATTGGATATGGAATTCAACCATGTTGTGGTCGCTCGTTCCAAGGGGATCCTTAACTAGGACATTATTAATTAATCCTGACTCATTACACAGGACCAGGTCCAAGGTTGCCTGCCCCCTTGTAGGATCAGTTACATACTGCTCAAGAAATCCATCCCTGATGCACTCAATGAACTCGTCCTCAAGGCTGCTCTGCCCAATTTGATTTGTCCAGTTAATATGATAATTAAAATCCCCCATAATTATGGCTGTTCCCTTATTACATGCCCCGACTATCTCCTGATTAATACTTCTTCCAGCAGAGTTGCAACTATTAGGAGGCCTATATACTACGCCCACTAATGTTTTTTTTCCCTTATTATTCCTTATCTCCACCCAAACTGTTTCATTATCTTGATGCTTTGTCCCAATATCATTTCTCTGTATTACAGTGATTCCTTCCTTTATTAACATAGCCACCCCACCTCCCCTTCCTTCCTGCCTGTCCTTCCTGATTGTTAAATACCCTGGCATATTTAATTCCCAGTCGTTGTCACCCTGCAGCCATGTTTCTGTAATGGCCACAAGATCATACCCATACGTAGTTATTTGTGCCGTTAACTCGTCCATTTTATTACGAATGCTACGTGCATTCAGATAAAGAACTTTCAAATCTGTTTTGTGACGCTTAGTTCCTGCTTTTTCCTTTTTTAACACTTTACCTATTACTCCATACCTTCTGTCCCTTCCTGTTACGCTTTCCTCTCTCTCCCTGCTCAGGTTCCCAACCCCCTGCCACTTTAGTTTAAACCCTCCCAAACAGCACTAGCAAACACTCCTCCTAGGACAGCGGTCCCGGCCCTGCCCAGGTGCAGACTGTCCGGTTTGTACTGGTCCCACCTCCCCCAGAACCGGTTCCAGTGTCCCAGGAATTTGAATCCCTCCCCCTTGCACCACTCCTCTAGCCACGTATTCATTTGAAATATCCTCCTATTTCTACTCTGACTAGCACGTGGCACTGGCAGCAATCCTGAGATTACTACCTTTGAGGTCCTATTTTTTAATTTACCTCCTAACTCCCTATATTCTGCTTTTAGGACCTCATCCCCTTTTTTACCTATATCGTTGGTGCCTATGTGCACCACGACAGCTGGCTGTTCGCCCTCCCCCTCCAAAATGTTCTGTAGCCGCTCCGAGACATCCTTGATCCTTGCACCAGGGAGGCAACACACCATCCTGGAGTCTCGGTTGCGGCCGCAGAAACGCCTGTCTATTCCCCTTACAATTGAGTCCCCTATCACTATAGCTCTGCCACTCTTTTTCCTCCCAGCCTGTGCAGCAGAGCTACCCGTGGTGCCAGGAAGTTGGCTGCTGCTGCCTTCCCCTGATAAGTCATCCCCCCCAACAGCATCCAAAGTGGCATATCTGTTTGAGAGGGGGATGGCCACAGGGGACCCCTGCACTACCTGCCTGCATCTCTTACTCTTCCTGGTGGTCACCCATTCACTTCCTGCCTGTATACCCTTTACCTGCGGTGTGACCAACTCGCTAAACGTGCTATCCACGAGTTTGGACCAAGGCTGTAATGTGGTCTGGAGCAGAGTGGTCCTGGTGGAACCCGAACTAAGCATCAGTTATTGGTGAGTAAGTGCCGCTTGATGGCACTGTCGACGACACCTTCCATCACTTTGCTGATGATTGAGAGTGGACTGATGGGGCGGTAATTGGCCAGATTGGATTTGTCCTGCTTTTTGTGGACAGGACATACCTGGGCAATTTTCCACATTATCGGGTAGATGCCAGTGTTGTAGCTGTATTGGAACAGCTTGGCTAGAGGCGCGAACACAAGTCTTTAGCACTACAGCCGGGATGTTGTCGGGGCCCATAGCCTTTGCTGTATCCAGTGCACTCAGCCATTTCTTGATATCACGTGGAGTGAATCGAATTGGCTGAAGACTGGCTTCTGTGATGGTGGGGATAACGGGAGGAGGCCGAGATGGATCATCCACTCGGCACTTCTGGCTGAAGATGGTTGCAAACGCTTCAGTGTTGTCTTTTGCACTCACGTGTTGGACTTCGCCATCATTGAGGACGGGGATGTTTGCAGAGCCTCCTCCTCCCGTTAGTTGTTTAATTGTCCACCACAATTCACGACTGGATGTGGCAGGACTATAGATTCGTGCCATGTGATATCAAGAAATGGCTGAGTGCACTGGATACAACAAAGGTTATGGGCCCCGACAACATCCCAGCTGCAGTGCTGAAGACTTGTGCTCCAGAACTAGCTGTGCCTCTGTTCCAGTACAGCTACAACACTGGCTTCTACCCGAAAATGTGGAAAATTGCCCAGGTATGTCCTGCCAAAAAGCAGGACAAATCCAATCCGGCCAATTACCGCCCCATCAGTCTACTCTCAATCATCAGCAAAGTGACGGAAGGTGTCGTCGACAGTGCTATCAAGCGGCACTTATTCACCAATAACCTGCACACCGATGCTCAGTTTGGGTTCCGCCAGCACCACTCGGCTCCAGACCTCATTACAGCCTTCGTCCAAACATGGACAAAAGAGCTGAATTCCAGAGATGAGGTGAAAGTGACTGCACTGGACATGAAGGCAGCATTTGACCAAGTGTGGCACCAAGGAGCCCAAGTAAAATTGAAGTCAATGGGAATCTGGGGGCATAATCTCCAGTGGCTGGAGTCATACCTAGCACAAAGGAAGGTGGTAGTGGTTGTTGGAGGCCAATCATCTCAGCCCCAGGACATTGCTGCAGGAGTTCCTCAGGACAGTGTCCTCGGCCCAACCATCTTCAGCTGCTTCATCAATGACCTTTCCTCCGTCATAAGGGGATGTTCGCTGATGATTGCACAGTGTTCAGTTCCATTCGCAACCCCTCAGATAATGAAGCAGTCTATGCCCGCCTGCGGCAAGACCTGGACAATATCCAGGCTTGGGCTGATAAGTGACAAGTAACATTCGTGCCAGACAAGTGCCAGGCAATGAATCTCCAACAGAGAGTCCAGAGTGACTCACCTCCTGACTCCCCAAAGCCTTTCCACCACCGACAAGGCACAAGTCAGGAGTGTGATGGAATGCTCTCCACTTGCTTGGATAAATTCAGCTCCAACAACACTCAAGAAGCTCTACACCATCAAAGACAAAGAAGCCCGCTTGCTTGGTTCCCCATCCACCAACCTGAACATTCACTCCCTTCACCTCCAGTGCACCGTGGCTGCAGTGTGTACCATCTACAGGATACACTGCAGCATCTCGCCAAGGCTTCTTCCTCCCAAACCCGCGACCTCTACCACCAAGAAGGACAAGGGCAGCTGGCACGTGGGAACAACACCACCTGCATGTCCCCCTCCAATTCACACACCATCCCAACTTGGAAATACATAGTCATTCCTTCATCGTCGCTGGGTCAAAATCCTGGAACTCCAGACCTAACAGCACTGTGGGAGAACCTTCACCACACGGACTGCAGCGGTTCAAGAATGCGGCTCATCCCCACCTTCTCCAGGGCAATTAGGGATGGGCGATAAATGCTGGCCTTGCCAGCAACGCCCATATCCCATGAACGAATAAAAAAAAGTTAAGCAGAGACCTAATAGAGGTATTTGAGCCTACGAATTAAGAGCAGGAGTAGGCTATTCAGCCCCTCGTGCCTGCTCTGCCATTTGATATCATGGCTGATCTGATTGTGATCTCAACCCTACTTTCCCGTCGACCTACTATAACTTTTGACTCCCTTGATAATCAGGAATCTATCTAACTCAGCCTTAAAAATATTCAATGCCTCTGCCTCCACCACTCTCTGGGGAAGAGAGCTCCAGAGACTAGCGACCCTCAGAGAAAAAATGTCTCCTCATCTCCATCTTAAATGGGAGACCACTTATTTTTAAATCTGTGGCCCCGAGTTCTCGTCTCTCCCACAAGGGGAAACATCCTCTCAGCATCGACCCCTTCTAGTCCCCTCAGGATCTTATATGTTTCAACAAGATCACCTCTCATTCCTCTAAACTCCAATGTATACAGGTCTACCTGTCCAACCTTTCCTCATAAGATAACCCCCTCATCCTAGGAATCAGTCGAGTGAACCTTCTCTGAACTGTCTCTAAAGCAATTATGTCCTTTCTTAAATAAGGAGACCAAAACTGCACACAGTATTCGAGATGTGGTCTCACCAATGCCCTGTCCAACTGTCGCAAAACATCTCTACTTTTATATTCCATTCCCCTTGCAATAAATGACAACATTTCATTTGCCTTCCTAATCACTTGCTGTATCTGCATACTAACTTTGTGATTCATGTACTAGGACACCCAGATCCCTCTGTACCTCAGGGGTCTGCAATCTCTCTCCATTTAAATAATATACTGCTTTGCTATTCCTCCTACCAAAGTGGACAAGTTCACATTTTCCCACATTATACTCCATCTGCCAAATTTTTGCCCACTCACTTAACCTATCTATATCCCTTTGCAGACTCCTTATGTCCTATTCACAACTTACTTTCCTACCTACCTTTGTGTCATCAGCAAATTTAGCAACCATACATTCGGTCCCTTCATCCAAGTCATTGATATGGATTGTAAATAGTTGAGGCCCAATCACTGATCCCTGTGGCACTCCACTCGTTACATCTTGCCAACCTGAAAATGACCCATTTACGCCTGTTTCATGTTATAGTCCAACAGTTTTATTTGAAAATCACAAGCTTTCGGAGCTTAAATCCTTCGTCAGGTGAGTGAGTGAAGGGTTTTTAAAATCGCATAGCATATATTAGGCTGGGAGACAAACACAGCAATCAAAGGTGTCATTGGTGTTCAGACAGGTTAGCCACGGAAAACATGACATCCCAGTATACTGAATACACAATGGGTCAGATTACACAGAGAGAGAGAATGAGACCCAAAAGGCAGAGAGAGAGCGAGAGTCCAGTTGTATTAAAAACAGATCATTTTTTTCCCCGCTGGTGGGGTTACGTGTAGTGTGACATGAACCCAAGATCCCAGTTGAGGCCGTCCTCATGGGTGCGGAACTTAGCTATCAATTTCTGCTCGACGATTTTGCGTTGTCGTGTGTCTCAAAGGCCGCCTTGGAGAACGCTTACCCGAAGATCGGTGGCTGAATGTCCTTGACTGCTGAAGTGTTCCCCGACTGGGAGGATCTGCTCAGACAAGGAGGAACACGATGGACACCTGCAGACGCTGAAAGACACCCTTGTAAGAACGGGATATGACGCTCGACTTGTCAATCGACAGTTCCGACGGGCCACAGCGAAGAATCGCATCGACCTCCTCAGAAGACAAACACAGGACGCAACCAACAGAGTACCCTTCGTTGTCCAGTACTTCCCCGGAGCAGAGAAACTACGCCATGTTCTCCGCAGCCTTCAACATGTCATCGATGACGACGAACACCTGCCGAAGGCTTTCCCCACGCCTCCATTACTTGCCTTCAAACAGCCACCCAACCTCAAACTGACCATCGTTCGCAGCAAATTACCCAGCTTTCAGGAGAACAGCGTCCACGACACCACACAACCCTGCCACGGCAACCTCTGCAAGACATGTCACGCCAGATCATCGACACAGATACCACCATCACACGAGAGAACACCACCCACCAGGTACATGGTTCCTACTCCTGTGACTCGGCCAATGTTGTCTACCTCATACGATGCAGGAAAGGATGCCCCGGAGCATGGTACATTGGCGAGACCGTGCAGACACTGCGACAACGGATGAACGGACACCGCGCAACAATCGCCAGACAGGAGGGTTCCCTCCCAGTCGGGGAACACTTCAGCAGTCAAGGACATTTAGCCACCGACCTTCGGGTAAGCGTACTCCAAGGCGGCCTTCGAGACACACGACAACGCAAAATCGTCAAGCAGAAATTGATAGCCAAGTTCCGCACCCATGAGGACGGCCTCAACCGGGATCTTGGGTTCATGTCACACTGCACGTAACCCCACCAGCGAGGAAAAAAAATTATCTGTTTTTAATACAACTGGACATTCTCTCTCTCTCTCTCTCTCTCTCTCTCTCTCTCAGCCTTTCGGGTCTCATTCTCTCTCTGTCTGTGTAATCTGACCCATTGTGTATTCAGTATACTGGGATGTAATGTTTTCCGTGGCTAACCTGTCTGAACACCAACGACACCTTTGATTGCTGTGTTTGTCTCCCAGCCTAATATATGCTATGCGATTTTAAAAACCCTTCACTCACTCACCTGATGAAGGAGGTAAGCTCCGAAAGCTTGTGATTTTCAAATAAAACTGTTGGACTATAACCTGGTGTTGTAAGATTCCTTACATTTGTCCACCCCAGTCCATCACCGGCATCTCCACATCATGTTTCATGTTGGCTACCCAATCCTTTATCCATGCTAATACGTTACCCCCTACACCATGAGCTCTTATTTTGTGTAGTAGCCTTTGACGTGGCACCTTGTCAAAAGCCTTCTCGACATCCAAGTACACCACATACACAGGATCCCCTTTATCCACGTTGCTTGTTACTTCCTCAAGGAACGCTAATAAATGAACACAATTTCTCTTTCACAAAGCCATGTTAACTCTGCCTGTTTGCATTGAGATTTTCTAAGTGCCCTGCTATAACCTCCTTAATAATAGATTCTAGCATTTTCCCAATAACAGATGTTAAGTTAACTGGCCTGTAGTTTCCTGCTTTCTGTCTCCCTCCTTTCTTGAATAGAGGAGTTACATTCGCTATTTTCCAATCTGATGGGGCCCTTCCAAATCTAGGGAATTTTGGAAAATTAATACCAATGCATCTTCAATCTCTGCAGCCACTTCTTTTAAGGCCCTCGGATGAAGTCCGTCAGGACCTGCGGACTTGTCAGCTTTAAGTTCTAGTATTTTTTTCAAAACTCTTTCCCTGGTGATTGTAAATGTTTTAAGTTCCTCCCTCCCTTTCACCTCTTGATTCACAATTATTTCTGGCATGTTATTTGTATCCTCCACAGCGAAGTCGGACGCAAAATATCTGTTCAATTCATCCGCCATTTCCTTATTCTCCATTATCAATTCTCCAGACTCACTCTCGAGAGGACCAATGCTCACTTTACTTATTCTTTTCCTTTTTAAATGCCTGTAGAAACTCTTATCTGTTTTAATATTTCTAGTTAACTTTCTCTTGTACTCTAATTTCTCCCTCATTATTATTCTTTTCGTTATTCTTTGCTGTTTTTTATATTCTGTCCAATCTTCTGACCTGCCACTAATCTTTGCGTAATTGTATGCTTTTTCTTTCAATTTGATACTATCTTTAACTTCCTTAATTAGCCATGGATGATACGTCCCTCCCCTCGAGTCCTTCTTTCTCACTGGAATGTATCTTTGCTGAGTGTTATGAAATATCTCATTAAATGTCTGCCACTGCATCTCTACTGACCTATCCCTTAACCTAATTTCCCAGTTCACTTTAGCCAGCTCTGTCTTCATGCCCTCATAATTGTCCTTATTTAAGTTTAAAACACTAGTCTTAGACTTACTCTTCTCTCCCTCAAACTGAATGCGAAATTCAATCAATGTGTGATCACTGCTACCTAGAAGCTCCTTTACAATGAGGTCAATGATATACAAAATAATGAGGGGTTTTGATGGGACAAATGGACGGTGGATAGGCAATGGCTAATATTTAAAGAACTTGTGCAGGAATTACAACAATTATTCATTCCTGTCTGGTGCAAAAATAAAACAGGAAAGGTGGCTCAACCGTGGCTTACAAAAGAAATTAGGGATAGTATTAGATTCAAAGAGGAGACATATAAAATTGCCAGAAAAGCAGCAAACCTGAAGATTGGGAGTAGTTTAGAATTCAGCAAAGGAGAACAAAGAGATTGATTAAGAGGGGGAAAATAGAATGCGAGAGTAAACTAGCAGGGAACATAAAAACTGACTGTAAAAGCTTCTATAAATATGTCAAGAGAAAAAGATTATTGAAGACAAATGTAGGTCCCTTCCAGTCAGAAATGGGAAACAAAGAAATGGCAGAACAATTAAACACATACCTTGGTTCTGTCTTCACAAAGGAGGACACAAATAACCTCCCAGAAATGTTAGGGAACCAAGGGTCTGGTGAGAGGGAGGAACTGAAGGAAACCAGTATTAGTTAAAAAAAAGTGCTGGGGAAATTAATGGGGCTAAAGACTGACAAATCCCCAGGGCCTGATAATCTACATCCCGGAGTACTAAAGGAAGTGGCCCCGGAAATAGTGGATGCATTGGTGATCATCTTCCAAAATTCTATAGACTCTGGAACAGTTCCTACAGATTGGAGGGTGGCAAATGTAACCCCACTATTTAAAAAAGGAGGGAGAGAAAAAACAGGGAATTACAGACTAGTTAGCCTGACATCAGTAGTGGGGAAAATGCTAGAGTCTATTATAAAAGATGTGATAACAGAACACTTGGAAGGCATTAACGGGATTGGACAAAGTCAGCGTGGGTTTCTGAATGGGAAATCATGCTTAACAAATCTACTGGAGTTTTTTGAGGAGTTAACTGGTAGAATAGATAGGGGAGAACCAGTGGATGTGGTGCACTTGGATTTTCAGAAGGCTTTTGATAAGGTCCCATACAAGAGGGTAGTGTACAAAATTAAAGCACATGGGATTGGGGGGGGGAATATACTGGCATGGATTGAGAATTGGTTGACAGACAGGAAACAGAGAGTAGGAATAAATGGGTCTTTTTCCGGGTGGCAGGGATATGGGGAAAAAGCGGGAACAGGGTACTGAGTTAGTCGATCAGCCATGATCATTTGAATGGCGGAGCAGGCCCAAAGGGCCGAATGGCCTACTCTTGCTCCTATTTTCTATAGGGAGAAACTGTTTCCTCTGGCAAGTGGGTCAGGAACTAGAGGTCACAGATTTAAAATAATTGGCAAAAAAACTCGAGGGGAAATTAGGAAATTTTTTCTCATAGAGGGTTGTTAAGATCTGGAACACACTACCTGAAAGAGTGGTGGAAGCAGATTCCATAGGAACTGTCATTCAGAAATTGGACATGTATTTGAAGAGGACTAATTTGCAGGGTTGTGGGGAAAAAGCTGGGGTGTGGGACTAATGAGACAGCTGTTTCAAAGAGCCGGCACAGACATGATGGGCCAAATGGCTGTCTCCTGTGCTGTAAGATTCTATGAGTGTTAACTTTATTTTACTATGCCTCTGTCCAATTGTGTAACTGATCCAAATCTGTTGCTGCATCTTCTAACTCAACAGCTTTCCTGATTTATCATCAGTAAATCACAAGATAGAATCAGATGAAGAATGTGGCTGTGTGGGGCAGCAGCTTGGAGAGCATCAGATGCAGACAAGAGATAAAGAACTCAAAACCCAAGACCTCAAAAGGCAGGCATCTTACAAACCTTCAGGTTTTGTCGACTTACATTTGATATATTGAGTGCAACAAATGAAAGATATTTTGTCACAGTGCGCACCTTCGTACAGTCAAGATCTCTGAACAGCTACACAGCCATGGACGGTGCAGCACATTCCAATAACTTCAGTAGGCAACTCACCAAAGATGAGAACAGTAGCAGCAAGCAGTGCAGCAGTCAGTGAACCAGTCAGCTCCCGTACGATGAGATACGCGAAGGGAACCAGACAGGACCCTAGGATTGCACAGAGCTGCACAAATTGGGGAGGGGAGAGCACACAAGACCCAAAGAGAACAAGTTAGCACCAGAAAAACAAAGAGCAACTGTATTGTGCAAATAACAGCAATAGATGCAGATATCTAGAGGACATTCTGTTGAAATGCAATGAAAGCTGTAATATGCAGTGTTCAGAGAACACGTAAATGGTTAGCTCTGGAACCACTTCACTGTGTTACACTTTTGACTATTTACACATTCATTACAATGCTCACAGCAGTGAAAATAAAAATGAAATTATAGGGGAAGAAAACACTCTTGATCCTTGCAATACATCTCAACTGATAACTGAAGCCAACTCACGATCCATCACAAACAAAGGAACAGCAACATCAGAGCAGGTCCACAAATCTCAATGGGAAATGTAAACCGAGTGTTGTTAGCACAAAAAAAGCTAAAATGCCTTGCAAGGTTGAAAGATTGAATTCTTACTGATACACTCAAACTGTTTCAGATGGATTTCCCACCCTCAGTCTGATGTTCTTGGTTCTTTGAATGAAGTTTATCCTCCATGTATATTATGATAGGTAAATCATCTCACGAGAGTTGCACTTTATTGGAAAAGAACCCCCAGGGCAAGGACTTTCCATTCAAAGCCTAAACCTTGTGCAATGCCAACTAACCCCAGAAGAAAAGTTTAACCTCAGAGTGCCCACCATGTTTTACTGGGGTCAGTTCGCTGTAGATTGTCTCTCAGAATGACCAAAGTTGCACATCTCTCCCATTGAAATAATCCTAGTATTAGTGGGACTAATTGGCAGCTCTTTCAGAGAGCCGGCACGGGCACAATGAGCCGAATGGCCTCCTTTTGTCTCTCCTCATTACTGTAGTCCAAACCCCAGCATTATCCTGGTGAATCTACACTGTACAATTCCATGCCTTTAATGTCCTTTCCATAATGGGGTGCAAAACTGCACACAGCACTCTGTGGCCCAACCATTGACTGTGCATAAGAACATAAGAAATAGGAGTAGGCCACACAGCCCCTCGAGTCTGCTCCACCATTCAACAAGATCATGGCTGATCATCTACCTCAACTCCACTTTCCCCATATCCCTTGATTCCTTTAGTGTCCAATAATCTATTGATCTCAGTCTTGCATACACTCAACGACTGAGCATTTTCAGCCCCCTGGGGTAGAGAATGACAAAGATTCACAACCCTTTGAGTGAAGAAATTCCTCCTCATCCCAGTCTTAAATCCCTAATCCTGAGACTATGCCCCCCTAGCACGAAACTCACCAGCCAGGGGAAGCAGCCTCTAAGCATCTACCCTGACAATCCCTCTAAAAAAAATTTATATGTTTCAACGAGATCACCTCCCATTCTTCTAAACTCCAGGAAATGAAGGCCCATTCTAATCAACCTCTCCTCATAGAGCAACCCTCTCATCCCAGGAATCAATCTAGTGAACCTTCGTTGCACTCCCTCTAAAGGCAAATATATCTTTCCCTGGATTAGGAGACCAAAACTGTACACAGTACTCCAGGTGTGGTCTCACCAGAGCCCTATATAATTGCAGCAAGACTTCCTATTCTTGTACTCCAACCCCCTTGCAATCAAGGCTAACATACCATTTGTCTTCCTAATTGCTTGCTGTACCTGAATGTTAACTTTCTCTGACTACCAACATTTCTTAGTCTCTCACTTTCTAAAAAAAATTCTGTTTTTCTATTCTTTTTACCAAAGTGGATAATTTCAAATTCCCCACATTATACTCCATCTGCCACCTTCTTGCCCACTCACTTAACCTGTTGATATCCCTTTGCAGGCTCTGTGTTCTCCTCACAGCTTATTTTCCCACCTAACTTTGTATCGTTAGCAAACTTGGATACATTGCACTCGGTCCCTTCATATAAGTCATTGATATATATTGCAAACAGCTGAGGCGCAAGCACTGATCCTTGCTGCACCTCACGAGTTACAACCTGCCAACCCAAAAATGACCAGTTTATTCCTACTCTCTGGTTAATGGACAGAAAACAATCCTCAATCCATGCTAATATATTACCCCAATCCCATGAGCCCTTATCTTGTGTAACAACCTCTTGTGTGGCACCTTAACGAATGCCTTTTGAAAATCCAAATATACTACATCCACCGGTTCTCCTTTATCAACTCTGCATGTTACACCCTCAAAAAATTCTAATAGATTTGTCAAACACGATTTCCCTTTCATAAAACCGTGCTGACTCTGCCTAATCATATTATGATTTTCTAAGTGCCTGTTACTACGTCCTTAATACTAGATTCCATCATTTTCCCTACTACTGATGTCAGGCTAACTGGCCTATAGTTCCGTGTTTTCTCTCTCCCTCCTTTCTTGAATAGCGGGGTTACATTTGCTACCTTCCAATCCATGGGGACTGTTCTAGAATCTAGGGAATTCTGGAAGATCAAAACCAATGCATCCACTATCTCTGCAGCCACCTCTGAAAACTCCAGGATGTGGGCCATCAGGTCCAGGTGATTTCTCAGCTTTTAGTCCCATTAATTACTCCAGTATTTTTTCCTTTAGTAATCTTAATTACTTTCAGTTCTTCACTCATTAGACCCTGGGTTCCCCACTATTTATGGTATGTTTTTCATGTCCCTTACTATAAAAATTTGTTTAAGGTCTCTGCCATTTCCTTATTCCCCATTATAATTTCTCCTGTCTCTGCCTCTCAGGGACCCACGTTTACTTTTGCTAATCTCTTCCTTTTCACATACTTGTAGAAGTCCTTACAATCTGTTTTTATATTTCTTGCTCATTTATTTTCCCCCTCTATCAATTTTTTGGTCATCATTTCTAAAACCCTCCCAATCCTCAGGCTTACTATTTTTGACAACATTGTAAGCCTCTTCTTTTAATCTAATACTATCCTTAACTTCTCTAGTTAGCCACGGTTGGATCACTTTTCCTGTGGAGTTTATATTCCTCAAGGGAATGTATATAAGTTGAGAAATATGAATTATTTCTTTAAATGTGCACCATTGCTTATCTAGTCATATCTTTTAATCTAATTCATCAATCTACCTTCTATCCTCCAAACTACTTTTGCCAATTTGGTTTGCCCAATCTACATGAAGATTAAAGTCCCCCACGATTATTGCATTACCCCTGTTACATGCTCCTCTAATTTCCTGATTTATACTCTGTCCAACATCACAACTACTGTTAGGGGGCCTGTAATCTACTCCCACCAGTGTTTTCTGCCCCTTGTTATTTCTTGGCTCCACCCATACTGATTCCACATCCTGATTTTCTGAGCTAAGATCCTTGCTCTCTACTTTCTTTATCCCAACCTTTATTATCAGGGATACCTCCCACCCCTCCTTTTCCATTTTACCTCTCTTTTCTAAAAGTCAAGTACCCGGGAATATTTAGTTCCCAACCTTGATCACCCTGCAACCATGTCTCAGTTATGGCTACTTTATCATTACTTATTTATTCTTCTCTGTGCCCTATTTATAAAATCCAAAACGCTTTTGTCTTTTTTATGGCTTCACCTACCTCCACTCTCACTTTCAAGGATTGATGTATTTATACATGAAATACAGAGGTTACAACACAGAAACAGGCCATTCGGCCCAACCAGCATTTAGCCTCCAAATAGTTTCTCGGGCCTCTGCAGTTTCCCAGCATGTATCCCATTAGACTCTGGTGCTTCATCTTCTTTTAGTCTAACGAATCAAAAATTCACCATTTATCCATCATAATATCGATCACCTCGCTCTCAATCACTTCAGGATTCACCTTTTCTCCACTACCCTACGCTTCAGTAAAAATGCCATTTTTCGATCATCTACAAATTGACAATCCTCTCAAATGATCCCACCTTGCTTTTAACAATTTAACAGTTTATTTGAATCCAGGTCTCTGTTCATCTGCCCTGTGCAGCATCTTTCCATTAACTATATTACTCCCAATTAACCGGTCTGGATGGGATGCATCCCAGATTGCTGACGGCAGTAAGGGTGGAAATTGCGGAGGTACTGGCCATAATCTTCCAAACATCCGTAGACACGGGAGTGGTGCCAGAGGACTGGAGAATTGCAAATGTTGCACCCTTGTCCAAAAAAGCGTGCAAGGATAAACCCAGCAACTATAGGCCAGTCAGTTTAACCTCTGTGGTGGGGAAACTTTTAGAAATGATGGGGCAGTGTCCTAGGCCCAGCCATCTTTCGCTGCTTCATCAATGACCTTCCCTCCATCATACGGTCAGAAACGGTGATGTTCACTGATGATTGCAGTGTTCAGTTCCATTCGCAACCCCTCAGATAATGAAGCAGTCCGTGCCCGCATGCAGCAAGATCTGGACAATATGCAGGCTTGGGCTCATAAGTGGCAAGTAACATTCGCGCCAGGCAATGACCATCTCCAACAAGAGAGAGTCTAACCACCTCCCCTTGACATTCAATGGCATTACCATCGCCGAATCCCCTACCATCAACATCCTGGGGGGTCACCATTGACCAGAAACTTAACTGGACCAGCCACATAAATACTGTGGCTACAACAACAGGTCACAGGCTGGGTATTCTGCAGCGAGTGACTCACCTCCTGACTCCCCGAAGCCTTTCCACCATCTACAAGGCACAAGTCAGGAGTGCGATGGAATTCTCTCCACTTGCCTGGATGAGTGCAGCTCCAACAACACTCAAGAAGCTCGACACCATCCAGAACAAAGCAGCCCACTTGATTGGCACCCCATCCACCACCCTAAACATTCACGCCCTTCACCACCGGCGCACAGTGGCTGCAGTGTGCACCATCCACAGGATGCACTGCAGCAACTCGCCAAGGCTTCTTCGACAGCATCTCCCAAACCCGCGACCTCTACCACCTAGAAGGACAAGGACAGCAGGCACATGGGAACAACATCACCTGCACGTTCCCCTCCAAGTCACACACCATCCCAACTTGGAAATATATCGCCGTTCCTTCATCGTCGCTGGGTCAAAATCCTGGAACTCCCTTCCTAACAGCACTGTGGGAGAACCTTCACCTTACAGACTGCAGTGGTTCAAGAAGGCGGCTCACCACCACCTTCTCAAGGGCAATTAGGGCTGGGCAATAAATGCTGGCCTCGCTAGCGACACCCACATCCCATGAACGAATAAAAAAAATCCGGGACAGAATTAGCAGTCACTTGGACGAGTGTGGATTGATTAGGGAAAGCCAGCACGGATTTGTTAAATCCAAATCTTTTTTAACTAACCTGATACAGTTTTTTGATGAGGTAACAGAGAGGGTAGATGAGGGCAATGCCATTGATGTGGTGTATACGGACTTTCAAAAGGAGTTTAATAAAGTGCCGCATGGTAGGTTTGTCATCAAGATTGCGGCCTATGGAATAAAGAGGGCAGTAGCAACATGGATACAGAATTGGGTAAGGGACAGGAAACAGTGAGTCGAGGTGAACGTTTCTTTTCGGACTCGAGGGAGGTGTACAGTGGTGTGCCCCAGGGGTCGGTGCTTGGACCACTGCTTCTCTTGATATATATTGATGACTTGCATTTGATGTACAGGGCACAATTTCCAAATTTGCAGATGACACGAAACTTGGAAGTGTAATAAACTGTGAGGAGGATAGTGATAGGTGGTACGGGCGGACATACAGCAGATGAAATTTAACGCAGAAAAATGCGCAGTGATACATTTCGGTGGGGAGAACAACGAGAGGCAATATAAACTGGAGCGCACAACTCTAAAAAGGGTACAGGAAGAGAGATCTGGGGGTTTATGTGCACAAATCGTTGAAGGTGGCAGGGCAGGTTGAGAAAGCAGTTAAAAAAACCATACGGGATCCTGAGCTTTATAAATAGAGGCCTAGAGTACAAAAGTATGGCAGTCATGATGAACCTTTATAAAACACTGGTTCGGCCACAACTGGAGTATTGTGTTCAGTTCTGGGCACTGCACTTTAGGGAACATGTGAAGGCTTTAGAAAGGGTACAGAAGAGATTTACTAGAATGGTTCCAGGGATGAGGGATTTTAGTTACGTGGATAGACTGGAGAAGCTGGGGTTGTTCTCCTTGGAACATAGAAGGTTGTGAGGAGATTTGATAGAGGTATTTAAAACCATGAAGGGTCTAGACAGAATAGATTGAAATACTGTTCTCATTGGCGGAAGGGTCAAGAACCAAAGGACGTTGATTTCAGGTGATTGGCAAAAGAAGCAAAGGTGACATGAGGAAAAACTTTTTTTTAACACAGCGTGTGGTTAGGATCTGGAATGCACTGCCCAAGGGCTGGTGGAGGCAGATTCAATCCATGGCTTTCAAAAGGGAACTGGATAAGTACTTGAAAGTAAAAAAATTGCAGGGCTACAGGGCTAGGGAGTGGGGCTCGCTGGATTGCTGTTTCACAGAGCCAGCACAGACTCGATGGGCTGAATGACCTCCTTCTGTGCTGTCACCTTTCTATGATTCATGTTAAATTGCAACTGCCATTCATCTGCCCATTCAGCTAACCTGTCTACATCTTCCAGAATTAGGAAAATAGGAAGTTATGCCGAAGCATTATAAAACACTAGGAAGGTGTCAAGGCCTTGGAGAGGGGGCAGAGATTTACCAGAATGGTACCAGGGATGAGGGACTTCAGTTAGGTGGAGAGACTGGAGAAGCTGGGATTCTTCTCCTCAGAGCAGAGAAGGTTAAGGGGAAATTTAAAAGAGGTGTTCAAAATTATATGGGGTTTAAAGTAAATAAAAACTGTTTCCGGTGGCAGAAGGGTCAGTAACCAGAGGACACAGATTTAAGGTAATTGGCAAAAGAGCCACAGACGACATGAGGAAACATTTTTTTACGCAGTGAGTTATGATGATATGGAATGCACTGCCTGAAAAGGTGGTGGAAACAGATTCAATAGTAACTTTTAACAAGGAATTGGATAAATACATGAAGGGGAAAAAAATTATAGGGCTATGGGGAAAGAGCGGGGGAATGGGACTAATTGGATAGCTCTTTCAAAGAGCCAGCACAAGCACGTTGGGCCGAATGGCCCCTTTCTGTGCTGTATGATTCTATGTTGCCAAGCCTTCTGCAGTCACGATTTGCCAAACCTACTTTTGTGTCATTAGCAAATTTCCCTATTATGGACATATGGAGCACAGTCTATATATACACACATAACAAATTTGCACCTTTCTCCTGTCCAAGCAACACCCATTTACCCCAACTCTGTTTCCTGTCCATCAATCAACTGTCCGTCCATAGAATCATAAAAAGGTTACAGCAAGGAGGCCATTCGGCCCATCGAGTCCACACCAGCTCTATGCAAGAGCAAATGTCCATGCTGCTCCATTTCTTCCTCTTCCCTATGCCTGAATTTTTCTAACAAGCCTCCTGTGAGAAACCTTATCAAACGCCTTTTGAAAATCCATATACACCACATCTACTGCATCCCTTTATGTATACAGTCAGTTAAAAAAAAAATTCAATTGTCAAACCCAACCTGCCTTTATCAAATCCATGCTGGCTGGTCATGAAGAAGCCATGCATTTCTAAATATTAACTAATTTTATCTCTATTTGTTTACTAATAACTGACAGACTTGATGAGCTTTAGTTATCTGACTTATCCTTCTCGCCTTTCTTGAAGCAAAAAGATTGATCTGTAAAGGATGAACTATAAGGAACAACTTGATAAGCTGAAGCATCTCAACCTCAAAAAGGGTGGCAGGGGAAGGGGGAAACCTTTTGTAGGTAAATGTCAGAGCAGTAGAAGAGGGCACACGTCAGGAGTTGTGAAGGGCAAATTTCAGACAAACAACACAGTACTTCTTTACAGAGTGTGACCAAGAACTGAAACAATTTGGCAGGATAGGTAGTTAAGGCCTGAACAATGTACTCGCTCAATGAGCAGCTCGATGCTGTAATGGAAAGACAATAGGTATTCTGGAAAGATGAGATCGAATGGGCTGCAGGTCTTGTTCATCCATAGCTATCTTGTGACCTCTGCACTGTGGCAGAGATAGTAACTGAGCACCTACTGAAGATTTAGTACCACATCCATCACTGGAGCTCTGTGGTACCAGAGGATGGTACAACAGCAGGCACTTTATGCCATAGCACTAACTGCATCAACCTGGGAGATGGCACAAGTCCCTAGCTCAATGGGAACTTTGAGGTTGCTTCAAACTGCTCAATCCTAGCCAATATCAGACAGCTGAAACATTGACAAGTCTGACATCTTACTTCAGTCATATAGGTCAGCACAGAGCCATCCCTGACTAGTTCAGTCCCCAGAATTGTAACAACTTGGTCCTGACCTGCTAGACAAGTCCTTCTCTGTTCTGGAGTGAGTGTGTTTGCCCTCAGATCTGGTTAAAAAGAAAACTCCAAAGCTTTACTCCTGGAGTGTGAGGGCAGTACTTGCAACAAAATTCTCCTGTCCTCATGAATTATCTATCAGCACTTCAGTTTTGTCACCAAGCCTGCTTATAAAAAGCCTGCTTATAAAAGCAGACACAACCTTCAACCTAAAGCAACAAAGAACATTATCTACAGGCCCATCCCAATGTACATGGAGGATAAACAAATGTGGAAAATCAGCAAACTTCAACATTCTCACTGCATTTTTGTTTCAGTACTTCCTTCAGGGAAATATCTGTGCTGCACAAGTTCTCCAAGCCCCTCCCTCAGAAAGATATCTATACACTGACTTTTGTCTCTCAGGCCCTCTTTCTCAGGGTGATATCTGTACACTGACTGGTGTCTCTCAGCCCCTCTCTTGTACCGGGTAGTAACCCTTCTGTACTGCTGGAAACGTTATTAGGTACATCACGATCCTGCCCATTCCTCCAGCCTACACTTCTCACCGCTCTCATCCCATAGTAGTGGTGCTGTTCATACTTGTCTCCGGGTTTTTTAAACGGGAAGGAACCATCATATCCAGTCAGATATCCTGCTAATCCGATTAACATCTAGAAACAGAAAAACAAAGCTAAGACACACAAATTCTAAGAAAAATGAAAACAAATTGGACTTTTTCCAAAAGATACAGGCAGCAGTAGATAGTCAAATAAAAAATGAAGATATTTTAATCTACTTTTATCCATTATTATTGTATAATCCGCTCAGTGGCTTTATTTTTTCGCTCTTTATGTACATGAGAATCCATACCTTGCCTAGTGGAGGATGAACATCAAAGAAAAACGTTTGGTTGATATAATAACTTCCCATTTTTCCAAAGTGAGTTTCATCCCAACTGCGAAGGAGGAAAAAAATTATCGTGACACTGGATTCCAAAAACACTTCTTTCCCAGCTCGACTAGTCTTGTGCAGCTAATACATATACAATACACAGCGGGTAAAAGGGAAAATGATTCACTCCCGTCTGGTATTGTACGGCCAGTCAGTCAGCTCCTGTACCAATCCATAGCTGGCCTTGCACATCCCACTCATCTTGGTTTGAAAATGCAACCTATTTTAAATCAACCTCACTCCATGTTTAAATCAATTTGAACATGGGCACTTCTGATTATAAATCTCACGACTATGATTTCCCGTGATATTGATGGGTTCCTGTGCAGACTGGATAGGGCCTGTGGTTTGAAGCCTGAGTATCAGATAAAAGATGAGCGGCGGGGACCTGAACGGGAGCAGAGGAGAGAGACCGAGAGCGGGGATAAAAGAGCGGCGGCCTGAGGCCCGAGACCAGAGCGGCGGCGGACCTGAACGGGAGCAGAGGAGAGAGACCGAGAGCGGGGATAAAAGAGCGGCGGCCCGAGGCCCGAGACCAGAGCGGCGGCGGACCTGAACGGATCAAAAACAACAGAAAACCAAGGAGTGACTTCGCAGGACAGCAGGTAAGTGATTGGTTGGTATTACTGTTTTTTCCCTCTAAATTCGGGCATTGGTTTAAACTAAGAGCTGGGAAACTAAGCAGCTTTTATAGCAGGTAGTGTTTTTTTTTGTGAACCTAGGTCCCTAGTATAGTTAACATTTTCTAATTTCAACGTAATTTAAAAGGGGTAACTAAGCTAAGGCAAGTCATGGCAGCAGACCTCGCACCCGTGATATGCCCCTCCTGCAAGATGTGGGAAGTCATGGACACTACCAGTGTCCCTGACGACCATGTGTGCAGGAAGTGTGCCCACCTGCAGCTACTGACCGATCGTATCTCGGAGCTGGAGCTGCGGGTGGACTCACTGTGGAGCATCCACGATGCAGAGAAACTTGTGGATAGCACGTTTAGCGAGTTGGTCACACCGCAGGTAAAGGTAGTACAGGCAGGAAGTGAATGGGTGACCACCAGGCAGAGCAAGAGGTGCAGGCAGGTAGTGCAGGGGTCCCCTGTGGCCATCCCCCTCTCAAACAGGTATACCGTTTTGGATACTGTTGTGGGAGATGGCTCACCAGGGGAAGGTGGCAGCGACCAGGTTCATGGCACCGTGGCTGGCTCTGCTGCACAGGAGGGCAGGAAAAAGAGTGGCAGAGCTATAGTGATAGGGGACTCGATTGTAAGGGGAATAGACAGGCGTTTCTGCGGACGCAACCGAGACTCCAGGATGGTATGTTGCCTCCCTGGTACAAGGGTCAGGGATGTCTCGGAGCGGCTGCAGGACATTCTGGAGGGGGAGGGTGAACAGCCAGTTGTCGTGGTGCATATAGGTACCAACGATATAGGTAAAAAACAGGATGAGGTCCTCCAAGCTGAATTTAGGGAGTTAGGAGTTAAACTAAAAAGTAGGACCTCAAAGGTAGTAATCTCAGGATTGCTACCAGTGCCACGGGCTAGTCAGAGAAGGAATGACAGGATAGCTAGGATGAATACGTGGCTCGAGAGATGGTGCAAGAGGGAGGGATTCAAATTCCTGGGCCATTGGAACCGGTTCTGGGGGAGGTGGGACCAGTACAAATTGGACGGTCTGCATCTGGGCAGGACTGGAACCAATGTCCTAGGGGGGGAAGTGTTTGCTAGTGCTGTTGGGGAGGGTTTAAACTAAAGTGGCAGGGGGATGGGAACCGATGCAGGAAGTCAGTGGGAAGTAAAGTGGGGACAGAAACAAAAGGCAGTGAGGGAGAGTGTACAAAACATGACCGGACAGATGGTCTGAGAAAGCAGGGCAAAGACCAAGGGAAGTCTAGATTAAACTGCATTTATTTCAATGCAAGAAGTCTGATGGGCAAGGTAGATGAACTCAGGGCATGGATGGGTACATGGGACTGGGATGTTATAGCTATTACTGAAACATGGCTAAGGGAGGGGCAGGACTGGCAGCTCAGTGTTCCAGGGTACAGATGCTATAGGAAAGATAGAGCAGGAGGTAAGAGAGGAGGGGGAGTTGCGTTCTTGATTAGGGAGAACATCACGGCAGTAGTGAGAGAGGATATATCCGAGGGTTCACCCACGGAGTCGATATGGGTAGAACTGAAAAATAAGAAGGGAGAGATCACTTTGATAGGATTGTACTACAGACCCCCAAATAGTCAACGGGAAATTGAGGAGCAAATATGTAAGGAGATTACAGACAGCTGCAAGAAAAATAGGGTGGTAATAGTAGGGGACTTTAACTTTCCCAACATTGACTGGGACAGCCATAGCATTAGGGGCTTGGATGGAGAGAAATTTGTTGAGTTGATTCAGGAGGAATTTCTCATTCAGTATGTGGATGGCCCGACTGGAGAGGGGGCAAAACTTGACCTCCTCTTGGGAAATAAGGAAGGGCAGGTGACAGAAGTGTTAGTGAGGGATCACTTTGGGACCAGTGATCATAATTCCATTAGTTTTAAGATAGCTATGGAGAATGATAGGTCTGGCCCAAAAGTTAAAATTCTAAATTGGGGAAAGGCCAATTTTGATGGTATTAGACAGGAACTTTCGGAAGTTGATTGGGAGAGTCTGTTGGCAGGCAAAGGGACGTCTGGTAAGTGGAAGGCCTTCAAAAGTGTGTTAACCAGGGTTCAGGGTAAGCACATTCCTTATAACGTGAAGGGCAAGGCTGGTAGAAGGAGGGAACCTTGGATGACTCGGGAGATTGAGGCCCTAGTCAAAAAGAAGGAGGCATATGACATGCATAGGCAGCTGGGATCAAGTGGATCCCTTGAAGAGTACAGTGATTGCCGGAGTAGAGTTAAGAGAGAAATCAGGAGGGCAAAAAGGGGACATGAGATTGCTTTGGCAGATAAGGCAAAGGAGAATCCAAAGAGCTTCTACAAATACATAAAGGGCAAAAGAGTAACTAGGGAGAGAGTAGGGCCTCTTAAGGATCAACAAGGTCATCTATGTGCGGAACCACAAGAGATGGGTGAGATCCTAAATGAATATTTTGCGTCGGTATTTACGGTTGAGAAAGGCATGGATGTTAGGGAACTTGGGGAAATAAATAGTGATGTCTTGAGGAGTGTACATATTACAGAGAGGGAGGTGCTGGAAGTCTTAACGCACATCAAGGTAGATAAATCTCCGGGACCTGATGACATGTATCCCAGGACGTTATGGGAGGTTAGGGAGGAAATTGCAGGTCCCCTAGCAGAGATATTTGAATCATCCACCGCTACAGGTGAGGTGCCTGAAGATTGGAGGGTAGCAAATGTTGTGCCTTTGTTTAAGAAGGGCGGCAGGGAAAAGCCTGGGAACTACAGACCGGTGAGCCTGACATCTGTCGTGGGTAAGTTGTTAGAGGGTATTCTGAGAGACAGGATCTACGGGCATTTGGAGAGGCAGGGACTGACTAGGAACAGTCAGCATGGTTTTGTGAGAGGAAAATCATGTCTCATGAATTTGATTGAGTTTTTTGAAGGGGTAACCAAGAAGATAGATGAGGGCTGTGCAGTAGATGTGGTCTACATGGACTTTAGCAAAGCCTTTGACAAGGTACCGCATGGTAGGTTGTTACATAAGGTTAAATCTCATGGGATCCAAGGTGAGGTAGCCAATTGGATACAAAATTGGATTGACGACAGAAGACAGAGGGTGGTTGTACAGGGTTGTTTTTCAAACTGGAGGCCTGTGACCAGCGGTGTGCCTCAGGGATCGGTGCTGGGTCCGCTGTTATTTGTTATTTATATTAATGATTTGGATGAGAATTTAGGAGGCATGGTTAGTAAGTTTGCAGATGACACCAAGATTGGTGGCATTGTGGACAGTGAAGAAGGTTATCTGGGATTGCAACGGGATCTTGATAAATTGGGCCAGTGGGCCGATGAATGGCAGATGGAGTTTAATTTAGATAAATGTGAGGTGATGCATTTTGGTAGATCAAATCGGGCCAGGACCTACTCCGTTAATGGTAGGGCGTTGGGGAGAGTTATAGAACAAAGAGATCTGGGAGTACAGGTTCATAGCTCCTTGAAAGTGGAGTCACAGGTGGATAGGGTGGTGAAGAAGGCATTCAGCATGCTTGGTTTCATTGGTCAGAACAATGAATACAGGAGTTGGGATGTCTTGTTGAAGTTGTACAAGACATTAGTAAGGCCACACTTGGAATACTGTGTACAGTTCTGGTCACCCTATTATAGAAAGGATATTATTAAACTAGAAAGAGTGCAGAAAAGATTTACTAGGATGCTACCGGGACTTGATGGTTTGACTTATAGGGAGAGGTTGGATAGACTGAGACTTTTTTCCCTGGAGAGTAGGAGGTTAAGGGGTGATCTTATAGAAGTCTATAAAATAATGAGGGGCATAGATAAGGTAGTTCGTCAAAATCTTTTCCCAAAGGTAGGGAAGTCTATAACGAGGGGACATAGATTTAAGGTGAGAGGGGAGAGGTGCAAAAGGGGCAATTTTTTCACTCAAAGGGTGGTGAGTGTCTGGAACGAGCTGCCAGAGGCAGTAGTGGAGGCGGGTACAATTTTGTCTTTTAAAAAGCATTTGGACAGTTACATGGGTAAGATGGGTATAGAGGGATATGGGCCAAGTGCAGGCAACTGGGACTAGCTTAGTGGTATAAACTGGGCGACATGGACATGTTGGGCCGAAGGGCCTGTTTCCATGTTGTAAACTTCTATGATTCTATGAAGAAGCAAGGCCCACAGTACATGGCAGTCAGGTTAAAAATAGGAGAGAAGATGAGCTCTAACAGGAAGCAGTGACGAGGTGACACCAAGCTGGGGTTCCAAGAACCTGGTAGTCTGAAGCAGGAAGGGAATTCTGATGGAAATATATAAAATAAATCAGTGCGACAATAATTTGTAACCAGAACACTTATTGAATTCTGTAAAAGATCATGAGCACTGCACCAGCCACCTGTCTAGAAACCAAAATGCAGGACAAAAATGATATTGTTAACGGTTCCCTCTCCTCAGGTACTGTCCACCTCCCCTTCAAATCTTCCGTCATCACCCCGCTCCTCAAAAAACCCACCCGTAACCCCTCTGTCCTTGCAAACTACCACCCCCATCTCCAACGTCCTTGAACTTTGATTCGTCTCCCAAATCTGCACCCATCTTTCCCACAACTCCATGTTTGAGACCCACCAATCAGGTTTCTGCCCCAGCACTGAAACAGCCTTTATCAAAGTCACAAATGACATCCTATGTGACTTGTAACCATGGTAAACCGTCCGTCCCCCCTTCAACCTGTCTGCAGCCTTTGACACGGTTGACCACACCATCCTCCTCCAGCGCCTCTCCTCCTTCGTCCAGCTGGGTGGGACTGACCTCGCCTGGTTCCATTCCTATCTATCCAGTCGTAGCCAGAGAATCACCTCCAATGGCTCCTCTTCCTGCTCCATTACCTCTGGAGTCCCCAAGGAACTATCCTTGGCCCCCTCCTATTTCTCATCTACATGCTGCCCCTCAGCAACATCATCCGAAAACATGTCAGGTTCCACATGTCTGCTAACGACACCCAGCTCTCTCGACCTCTCCACTGCCTCTGATTTGTCACACTGCTTGTCCAACATGAGCAGAAATTTCCTCGTACTAAATATCGGGAAGACCGAAGCCAATGTCTTCTGTCCTCGCCACAAACTCCGTTCTCTAACCACCGACTCCATCCCTCTCCCTGGCCACTGTCAGACCGTTCACAACCTTTGCATCCTATTTGACCCTCAGCTGAGCTTCCAACCACATATCCGCTCCATCATCAAGACCGCCTACTTCCACCTCCATAACATCGCCCGTCTCCAGCCCTGTCTCAGCTCAGCTGCTGAAACCCTCATCCATGCCTTTGTTACCTCCAGACTTGACCATTCCAATGCACTCCTGGCCAGCCTCTCACACTGTAAACTTAAGCTCATCCGGAACTCTGCTGCCCAGATTCTAACTCGCACCAAGTCTCGTTCACCCATCACCCCTGTGCTCGCTACCCTTCATTGGCTCCCGGTCTGGCAATGTTTCGATTTTAAAATTCTCATCCTTGTTTTCAAAACACTCGATGGCCTCACCCCTCCCTATCTCTGTAATCTCCTCCAGCCCGACAACCCTCCGCGATCTCTACGCTCCTCCAATTCTGGCCTCTTGCGCATCCCCGATTTTCTTCGTTCTACCATTGGCGGCCGTGCCTTCAGCTGCCTGGGCCCCAAGCTCTGGAATTCCCACCCGAAACCTCTCCACCTCTCTCTCCTCCTTCAAGACACTCCTTAAAAACTGACTTCGATGACCAAGCTTTTGGTCACCAGTCCTAATAGAATCATAGAAGTTTACAACATGGAAACAGGCCCTTCGGCCCAACATGTCCATGTCGCCCAGTTTATACCACTAAGCTAGTCCCAATTGCCTGCACTTGGCCCATATCCCTCTATACCCATCTTACCCATGTAACTGTCCAAATGCTTTTTAAAAGACAAAACTACTTGTGAGGCTCAGTTTCAAATTTTGTCTGATTTACATTCAGCGTGAAGCACCTTGGGATGTTTTAATATGCTCCTAACTTGTGCCTTGTGGATGCTGGAAAGGCTATGGGGAGTCAAGAGGTGAGTCACTCGCCGCAGAATACCCAGCTTCTGACCTGCTCTTGTAGCCACAGTATTTATATGGCTGGTCCAGTTAAGTTTCTGGTCAATGGTGACCCCCAGAATGTTGATGGTGGGGGATTCGGCGATGGTAATGCCGTTGAATGTCATGGGGAGGTGGTTGGACCCTCTCTTGTTGGAGATGGTCATTGCCTGGCACTTGTCTGGCGCAAATGTTACTTGCCACTTATGAGCCCAAGCCTGGTTGTTGTCCAGGTCTTGCTGCATGCGAGCTCAGACTGCTTCATTATCTGAGGGGTTGCGAATGGAACTGAACACTGTGCAATCATCAGTGAACATCCCCATTTCTGACCTTATGATGGAGGGAAGGTCATGGATGAAGCAGCTGAAGATGGTTGGGCCTAGGACACTACGGGCTCGGTATAAATCGCATCCATATCCCGTATACTGAGATACCCACCCATTATCCCTCCATAATACTCTCTTCATCCCCCTGCCAGGTAGGTCATGCCTGGCGAACTTGATTGAATTTTTTGAAGAGGTGACTAAAGTAGTGGACAGGGGAATGTCAATGGTTGTTGTTTATATGGCCTTCTAGAAGACATTCGATAAAGTCCATCATAAGAGATCGTTAACTAAAGTTGAAGCACATGGAAGGGAGGGTAAATTATTGACCTGGTTAGGAAACTGGCTAAGTGGCAAGAGTCAGAGTAGGGATGTGACTAGTGGTGTCCCACAGGGATCTGTGTTGGGGCCTCAACTAGTCACTGTATTAACGCCTTAGATGACAGGATAGAGAGCCACATATCCAAGTTTGCCGATGACACAAAGATAGGCAGCATCGTAAGCAGTGTGGATGGAAGCAGAAAATTAGAGAGAGACATTAATAGATCAAGTGAATGGGCAAAACTGTGGCAAATGGATTTCAATGTCGGCAAGTGTGAGGTCATCCACTCTTGGACCTAAAAAGGATAGATCAGAGTACCTTCTAAATGGTGAAAAGCTCAAAACAGTGGAGGTCCAAAGAGACTTAGGAGTCCACGTACATAGATCATTAAAACGTCATGGACAGGTACAGAAAATAATCAAAAAGGCTAATTGAGTGCTGGCCTTTATATCTAGAGAACCAAAATACAAGGGGGTAGAAGTTATGCTACAGCTATACAAAGTCCTGGTTAGACTATACCTGGAGTACTGGTCACCACACCTGAGGAAGGATATATTGAGCTTCAAGGGAGTGCGGTGTAGATTTACAAGAATGATACCTGGACTCCAAGGGTTAAATTACAAGGAGAGATTACACAAACTCGGGTTGTATTCACTGGAATTTAGAAGATTATTTTTTGAGGCGGCAACAAAGAGGGTCAATGAGAGTAGCGTTTTTGATGTAGTCTACATGGATTTTAGCAAGGCTTTTGACAAGGTCCCACATGGCAGGCTGGTCAAAAAAGTAAAAGCCCATGGGATCCAAGGGAAAGTTGGATCCAAAACTGGCTCAGTGGCAAGAAGCAAAGGGTAATGATTGACAGGTGTTTTTGTGACTAGAAGGTTGTTTCCAGTGGGGTTCCACAAGTCTCAGTACGTGGTCCCTTGCTTTTTGTGGTATATATTAATGATTTGGACTTGAATGTTGGGGGGCTTGATCAAGAAGTTTGCAGATGATACAAAAATTAGCCACGTGGTTGATAGCGAGGAAGAAAGCTGTAGACTGCAGGAAGATTGCAAGAAGGCATTGCTGCAGGAGTTCCTCAGGGCAGTGTCCTCGGCCCAACCATCTTCATCAATGACCTTCCCGCCATCATAAAGTCAGAAATGGGGATGTTCGCTGATGATTGCAGTGTTCAGTTCCATTCGCAACGCTTCAAATAATGAAACAGTCCGAGCCCGCATGCAGCAAGACCTGAACAACATCCAGGCTTGGGCTGAAAAGTGGCAAGTAACATTCGCGCCAGACAAGTGCCAGGCAATGACCATCCCCAACAAGAGAGAGTCTGACCACCTCCCCTTGACATTCAACGGCATTACCATCGCCGAATCCCCCACCATCAACATCCTGGGGGGTCACCATTGACCAGAAACTTAACTGGACCAGCCACATAAATACAGTGGCTACAACAGGTCACAGGCTGGGTATTCTGCGGCGAGTGACTCACCTCCTGACTCCCCAAAGCCTTTCCACCACCGACAAGGCACAAGTCAGGAGTGCGATGGAATACTCTCCACTTGCCTGGATGAGTGCAGCTCCAACAACACTCAATAAGCTCGACACCATCCAGAACAAAGCAGCCCACTTGATTGGCACCCCATCCACCACCCTAAACATTCACGCCCTTCACCACCGGCGCACAGTGGCTGCAGTGTCTGAAACTCTGCCTGAAAGGGTGGTAGAGGCAGAAACCCTCAACTCATTTAAAAAAGTACTTGCATGAGCACATGAAGTGCCGAGACCTACAGGGCTACAGACCAACTGCTGGAAAGTGGAATTAAGCTGGATAGCTCTTTTTCGGCCAGCACTGACACGATAGGCCAAAAGACCTCCTTCTGTGCTGTAACTTTCTATGATTACATAATTAAGGGGTGATTTGATAATATCTTGAAAACCTCTCAGGGGAATGGATAGATAGAGAGAAACTATTTCCGCTGGTTGTGGAGTCTCGGACTAGGGGACACAGCCTAAAAATTAGAACCAGGACTTTCAGGAGTGAAGTTACGAAATGTTTGGAACTCTCCCGCAAACTGAAGTAGATGCTAGCTCAATTGTTAATTTTAAATCTGAATGATACCACCTTTGATTATCAAAAATCTAAGGGATATGGGGCTACGGCGGATGTATGGAGTTCGGTCACAAATCAGCCATGATCTCATTGAATAGCAGAACAGGCTCGAGGGACTAAATGGCCTACTCCTGTGCTTATAAGCTGGGGTTGTTCTCCTTAGAACAGGGAAGGTTAAGGGGAAGATTTGATAGAGGTGTTCAAAATCATTTAGGGTTTTGATAGAGTAAATAAGGAGAAACTGTTTCCAGTGGCAGAAGGGTCAGTAACCAGAGGACATAGATTTAAGGTGATCGGCAAAAAAGCCAGGGGTGACATGAGGAAACATTTTTTTTCATATAAACGCAGCGCATAGTTATGATCTGGAATGTACTGCGTGAAACAGTGGTATAAGCAGATTCAACAGCAACTTTCAAAAGGGAATTGGAGAAATACTTGAAGGGAAAAAAATTTACAGGGCTATGGGAAAAGTGCAGCAGAATGGGACCAATTGGATAGCTCTTTCAAAGAGCTGGCTCAGGCACGATGGGCCGAATGGCCTCCTGTGCTGTACCCACTATGATAGGGTTAGATGAAATAGGGAGGGAGGAGGCTCGTGTGGAGCATAAACATCGGCATAGACCTGTTGGGCCAAATGGTCTATTTCTGTTTTCCTGTTCTGCGTCCTCTGATCACCGATCCTTCTTCCACTGGAAACCGTTTCTGCTTATTTACTCCGTCAAAACTGTTCATGATTTTGAACACCTCTATCAAATCTCCCCTTAACCTTCTCTTTTCTAAAGGAGAACAACCCCAGCTTATAGGAACAGGAGTAGGTCATTTAGTCCCTCGAGCCTGTTCTACCATTCAATGAGATCATGGCTGATCTGTGACCTAACTCCATGCTTTAGCCCTCTCTCCCTTAATACCTTTGATTAACAGAAATCTACCAGTCTCAGATTTAAAATTAATAACTTCAGATCATAACCACTGCTCCCATTTTTTCGGTCAGCGAGTGCTGGTAACGAAAACAGAAAATGCTGGAGAAGCTCAACAAGTCAGGCAGCATCTGTCGAGAAAGAAACAGTTAATGTTTCAGGTCAATGACCTGTCACCAGAACTGGAAGATGCTAAAAGAGTTAAAGTATTTGAGCAAGTACAGAGCCAGGGGAGGGGAGGAAAGAACAAAAGGGAAGGTCTGTGATAGGGTAGAGGGCACGAGTGATTAAGTGACAAAAGGGATGATGGTGCAAGGCAAGGAAGGTGGTAAAGGGACAGGTTAAGAAACAAAAGATTGATCAGGAGTAGCTGTAAATGGCAGCAGCAGAACCATTCCCAGCACTCGCTGACCCAAAAAATGGGCATGATGTGGAGATGCCGGTGATGGACTGAGGTGGACAAATGTAAGGAATCTTACAACACCAGGTTATAGTCCAACAGTTTTACTTGAAAATCACAAGCTGGTCTCCAAAAGCTTGTAAGAACATAGAAATAGGAGCAGGAGTCGGCCAATCAGCCCCTCGAGCCTGCTCCGCCATTCAATAAGATCATGCTGATCTGATCCTAACCTCAAATCTAAATCATGTCCAATTTCCTGCCTCGCTCCCCGTAACCCCTAATTCCCTTTACTTCGAGGAAACTGTCTATTTCTGTTTTAAATTTATTTAATGATGTAGCTTCCACAGCTTCCTGGGGCAGCAAATTCCACAGAACCCACCACCCTCTGAGTGAAGAAGTTTCTCCTCATCTCAGTTTTGAAAGAGCAGCCCCTTATTCTGAGATTATGCCCCCTAAATTTTCAAATAAAACTGTTGGACTATAACCTGGTGTTGTAAGATCCCAAAAAATGGGAGCAGTGGTTACAATCTGTACTTGATTAAAAACTTTAACTCTGAACATCTTCCAGTTCTGGCGCAAGGTCTTCGACCTGAAACATTAACTCTGTTTCTTTCTCCGCAGATGCTGCCTGACTCGCTGAGTTTCTCCAGCATTGCCTGTTGTTATTATGGCCTGTTTCTGCGCCGTACATTCCCAGTAATTCTATCTGGTGATAATAGACTTCCCCCGGCCCATACTCACCACACATGCCCGGGCTCCGACAGCCTGTAGAAGCGGCTGAGGAAGGAGAGCGCGGTGACCAGCAGGAGGAGGCCGGTGCGCGCCAAGGCCGCCATCCCCGACCTGCACAAGCCGCTTAGCCAGGTTGCTCGGCTCCGGTTTTCGGCCCGAGCCGGCCGCTCTCCGCTGCTGTGCGCTGCCAAGCCCCGAACCCTGGCTTCGCTCGACCGCTCCCGTCGACATGCCAGCGCGACACCGGTTCAGCCTGACACAGGCCCCGTCTCCAACGACAACCGGCGCCCTTTTCCCCAGCATGCACCCGCCACTGTCTCAACCAATCAACAGGAGGGAGGGCGTCGGCGGGGCCATTTAAACCCGGACCGTTACTCCAGGGGATTTAAAAATAACGGCCCGGGGGGGGGGGGGGATCATTCCTGGACTGGGGGATAATCCCGGTGGGGGGGGGGGATCATTCCTGGACTGGGGGATATTCCCCGGGGGGGGGATCATTCCTGGACTGGGGGATATTCCCGGGGGGGGTCATTCCTGGACTGGGGGATATTCCCGGGGGGGGGGATCATTCCTGGACTGGGGGATATTCCCCGGGGGGGGGGGGGTCATTCTGGACTGGGGGATATTCCCCCGGGGGGGGGATCATTCCTGGACTGGGGGATATTCCCGGGGGGGGGATCATTCCTGGACTGGGGATATTCCCCGGGGGGGGGATCATTCCTGGACTGGGGGATATTCCCCGGGGGGGGGATCATTCCTGGACTGGGGGATATTCCCCGGGGGGGGGGGTCATTCCTGGACTGGGGATATTCCCGGGGGGGGGGTCATTCCTGGACTGGGGGATATTCCCGGGGGGGGGGGGGGGGTCATTCCTGGACTGGGGGGATATTCCCGGGGGGGGGGGGGGGGTCATTCCTGGACTGGGGGATATTCCCGGGGGGGGGGGATCATTCCTGGACTGGGGGATATTCCCGGGGGGGGGGGGGGGGTCATTCCTGGACTGGGGGATATTCCCGGGGGGGGGGGGGGTCATTCCTGGACTGGGGGATATTCCCGGGGGGGGGGGATCATTCCTGGACTGGGGGATATTCCCCGGGGGGGGGGCGATCATTCCTGGACTGGGGGATATTCCCCCGGGGGGGGGGGATCATTCCTGGACTGGGGGATATTCCCGGGGGGGGGGGGTCATTCCTGGACTGGGGGATATTCCCGGGGGGGTGGGGGGATCATTCCCTGGACTGGGGGATATTCCCGGGGGGGGGGGCGATCATTCCTGGACTGGGGGATATTCCCGGGGGGGGGGATCATTCCTGGGACTGGGGGATATTCCCGGGGGGGGGGATCATTACTGACCTGGGGGATATTCCCGGGGGGGGGGGGTCATTCCTGGACTGGGGGATATTCCGGGGGGGGGATCATTCCTGGACTGGGGGATATTCCCCGGGGGGGGGGGGGGATCATTACTGTACTGGGGGATATTCCCCGGGGGGGGGGATCATTCCTGGACTGGGGGATATTCCCGGGGGGGGGCGATCATTCCTGGACTGGGGATATTCCCCGGGGGGGGGGATCATTCCTGACTGGGGGGAATTCCCCGGGGGGGGGCGATCATTCTGGACTGGGGATATTCCCCGGGGGGGGGATCATTCCTGGACTGGGGGATATTCCCCGGGGGGGGGGCGATCATTCCTGGACTGGGGATATTCCCGGGGGGGGATCATTACTGGACTGGGGATATTCCCGGGGGGGGGATCATTCCTGGACTGGGGGATATTCCCCGGGGGGGGGGATCATTCCTGGACTGGGGGATATTCCCGGGGGGGGGATCATTCCTGGACTGGGGGATATTCCCGGGGGGGGGGATCATTACTGGACTGGGGGATATTCCCGGGGGGGGGGATCATTCCTGGACTGGGGGGATATTCCCCGGGGGGGGGATCATTCCTGGACTGGGGGATATTCCCCGGGGGGGGGGGGATCATTCCTGGACTGGGGGATATTCCCGGGGGGGGGGGGGGATCATTACTGTACTGGGGGATATTCCCCGGGGGCGGGGGATCATTCCTGTACTGGGGGATATTCCCCGGGGGGGGGGGATCATTCCTGGACTGGGGGATATTCCCCCGGGGGGGGGGGATCATTCCTGGACTGGGGGATATTCCCCGGGGGGGGGGATCATTCCTGGACTGGGGGATATTCCCCGGGGGGGGATCATTCCTGGGACTGGGGGGATATTCACCAGGGGGGGGGGGATCCTCCTGGACTGGGGGATATTCCCCGGGGGGGGGGGGGGAAATCATTCCTGGACTGGGGGATATTCACAGGGGGGGGGGATCATTCCTGGACTGGTGGGATATTCCCAGGGGGGGGGGGATCATTCCTGTACAGGGGGATATTCCCCGGGGGAGGGATCATTCCTGTACTGGGGGATATTCCCAGGGGGGGGATCATTCCTGGACTGGGGGATAATCCCCGGGGGGGGGGATCATTCCTGGACTGGGGGGAGGGGGAAGGGGGGGGATCATTCCTGTACTGGGGGATATTCCCCGGGGGGGGGATCATTCCTGGACTTGGGGGATATTCCCCGGGGGGGGGGGATCATTCCTGTACTGGGGGAGGGGGGGGGAGGGATCATTCCTGGACTGGGGGATATTCCCCGGGGGGGGGATCATTCCTGGACTGGGGGATATTCCCCGA